>NC_135792.1:9970000-10270000 GCF_051106095.1 Pogona vitticeps | reverse complement strand
ACTTTGAATTTATCTAAAGTACACATTGAACCAGGACTTGGAAAAATTATGGTCAGTGGCTGGGAAAGTATGGGATATGTAGTCCAAAGAGATGGGTTTTCTCAGCTCTGAAATGAACAAAGCAAGATGTTTTGTGACCTATATAATCTGTAAACACATTGACTTGCAGTTGGGATGGAGGAGGGGCAGAAAGACCAACAATGTGACAACTGGCAGTTATATATATATATATATATATATATATATATATATATATATATATATATATATATATATATATATATATATATATATATATATATATATATATATATATCTATGAAATAATCTAAATATGATTGAAGGAAGAACTGAATGGCAGGGACATGCATTCAAGAAAAAAATGACTGGATTTTTTTGTCCTCTATCTGGACAACTTGCAAATGCCAGAGAGGTTAATGTCCTTCAATATTAATGGTAAAAAAATGCCATAAATACTTTCCTGTTCTCATGGATTCCAAAATCCAAGACAGCAAAGCTCTGGGAAAAGGTTTTGGGAATTGTTTTCTGCCAGCTTCCAATCTATTTCCTCTTTCTTTTTTCTTTTTTTCCTTCTGGGCACTCTAAGGCAGATTCTTACATTATTTACAGCTGTGAATTCTGGCTCCAGCAAATCCTGATTTTGGATTTATGCCGGCATAATTGAGAGCAGAATTTGGCACTCTTTATGCAGAATAATGGGTTTAGGAATGTTTATCGCAGGCGATTGTCCTGGTTTGCTGAACATTTATCATTTATTTAGACTTCTCTGTTTAAAAGTGGGAGCGGGGGGGGGGGGGAGCAGCTCTCAGCTACTCTCTTGATAGAAAGGAAGTGTTCCAGACATATCAACACAATACAAAGCAAAAATATATATCAAAAAGCCAAAACAGCTTTGGGTATTTTGGAGCTGCCGAGAAGGATGGCCACACATTCATAACTGTTATGGATGGCTTCTGTTTTAGATGTGTCTTCCGCAATATAAAAGGCATTTATTATGGATGGTGTTTGTCCATATGCTTTATTGTTGTGCAATGCCATCCCCCTTGGACAATAGGAAACATTACATGAGTAGAAAGCTGCAGATGATGTATTAGGTTTGTCCATTGAAGCCAGAATCAGACCACCTGCTGTAGGAATGAAAAAGCTTTCTTATGCATAGTCAGATGAATGGAGTGTCTAGCCAACTGGTTACCAAACTTGGATTTGCAACTCTTGTCTGGATGCAACTCCAGAATACTTAACTAAAATGGATAGTGGTCGGGATTCCTGAGACATCTGCAACACTCAAATGTCCTTGTTCGGGTATTCTCTAACCCAGCCATTCTCAACCTTTTTTGGGGGTGTGTGTGTGGCCATAAACACAATATGAAAGAAACCTAGGCTGAATCAAGATTGTATAAATTGCATAATGAACTTTACAAGGTGGTGTGTGAAGTATTGTTTTCCTTCAAATGTGCCAGGGGCCCCTGGCAGGGGAGGCATATGGCACCTTGTTGAGGATGGCTGGTCTAATCCAGTCTTTCTTAACTTTTGTTTCTCTAGGTTATTTGACCTTTAACTGGCAGATGCCTCAGGGAGCAAGGCTAATGCTCAAAGATGCTAAAAACTGAAGTTTAAAGCACGTGAACTGAAAATTACTGACCAAGCTCAATATTACCAACATGGATAGTTGATATCTCTTCAGAACTTCAGGAAAGACGATTTCTTAGCATTACCTGGAGGTGCCAAAGACTGAACCTGGGACGTTCTGGGCTAAATTATTCACCTTAGGTTTTCTTGGCAATCCCTCTATGAAGATCCCTTCTGATAGAAAGTGGAAAGGAAAAATGAGCTAAACCCACTCATGGTTACGAAAAAGGGTAGATGAGAGAGCAATGTCAAGTATTTGGAGTAGGCAAGCAAAGTGCCTCATGACAAGCATGCTGGATTCAGAGATGGGAAATTCTACTTGGGTGATATTCCCCATGACTGATTAGATTTCTGATAGTGCCTAGTTTCAAATAGCACAGAAAAGGGAACTGTGCACAAAATTATTGCTTGCTTTTGTTACTCTTTGTTCCCTCCAAATGTTCCACAAAATGGGACAACCTGGGGAAAAACATCAATTCAGTTGCCACGAAGGAGCTGTTTGAATGCCAAAGGCAAGAAATGAGATTCTGCCCCTTCTGTCATACCCTCCAGATGTGGAACTAAACTTTCAAAGGTTCAGCCTAGCGTAACTTTCTACAATATGGTAAGTCTTGACTGGGCTGGACCACCCTGGTGAGGTGAATGTAACTGGAAAGGACACCAGTTCTGCAGGCCAGTGATTTATTTACAGCTTGAAAGACTGGTTTAATTCACAGGGCCTTACATGATACAATATGATTGATATCTCTGCCTGCTTGTCAGGATGCTAGATGATTTATCTCAGCTAACAGAGAACAGAATTACTGTATATACTACTGCTCAAAACCTATTTGAAATAACAACAGCAGCAAAATCCTCATAGTCCACATACAGCCATGCAAAGTCAGCATCCTTGTAATCTTCCTGGGGAGAGAATTCCACAGTGAAGGTACTACCACAGATGAGGCCTGTCCTATGTTGCCTGATTTCCAGCTCATATCTCAAGAAATCACTATGTTTCCCTGGATCTCCATGCAAGGAAACAAATCCCAAGGGGAGCATGCTAGAAGGGAAGACGGTTGAATTTTGGACACCCATCTTCACCCATTTGCAGCTGGCACCAGGGCTCGCTTGCTTGGTGAGAAGGTCCTTAGCTGTGCGCTTTTCGTCTTGTGCAAGCTTGATGCACCAAAAAGCAAGGGAAAGGGACCGAGAGAACCAGGGTAGGGAAGCACTTTATTCCATTGTGCCTTTGAAGCAAAGTACAGTGGTGCCTTGCTTTACGATTGCCCGCATTATGACAAATCCGCTTTACGACGATCTTTTTGTCAGAAAGCAACTGTCTAGGTTTCTCTTGTATTTAACTGTACATCTGTAAATGTAATTCTGTTGAAATGAAAAAAGGGGGTTGTTGTTGTTTTGCTTTAAGTCCAGGCAAGGAGAGATAAAAGCCAGGCGAGAAGACTACGTGTACGAGTCCCATCAGAAATGACCTGCAATATTTTGTTCACAAGCAAATTAAAATGCATGGAATCTTTGGAGTCCAAAACACATTCAAAATGGTGCCTGGAGGATAGGACAGCCCTGGCAGCCCATTAGCAAGCCATCTCCACTAATGACCTAGAGGCAAATCTGAGCTGTCAGTGTGGCCACTGGAGGAATTTGCAAACAAGCCAGATGTTTGTGCTTGGAAAGCGTCTCCCACGGCTTGACATCTGAAGATTCTGTCGTCCAAAGAGAAGGGCCCTTGAGTGAGCTGAGGAAATGGCTCTAGAACTTAGGGTTGTGTTATGCACAACATATGCATGGAGTATTCAGAATAGACTGGCTGTCGTACTATTGGAAAAAATACAAAACGAGAACCTAGGAATAATTTATCGGAGGCTTCACACAATTTCAACAAAACCTGCCTTTCATCTATCCTAGCTGAGCATCTTCAGTTAAACATCTCCCCTAACTTGGAGAAAAACTTAATTTATTCTAGCCATGTTCCACATGGGGGGCACAATAAGACAAGATTTTGCTTAAATAAAAATTTCAAGGGACAGTGAGTTTACTTATTACTCTTCTGGTGAAACCGCTGCATACCTTTTTTTCAAGAGGAAAAACAAAACAACATGCAAGATGTGCTAATCTGCTTAAAAGCTAAGTGCACTGCTTATATACAACCTCATAGCACAGAAAGCAGGGTAGCAGCCTAGTTGAGACCTGACATTTCCAAAAGAAGGGAATCTAGGCTATTAAGGGGTTGAATGAAGAAGAAGAGTAACAACAATGAGATATGTGTTTATGCCATTACAAAAGCAGAAACCTAATGACAAGAAAAGCTACTTAAGTATATTCTCAGATTCATAAACCAAAAGCAAAGTGTGCCGCTTACATACTACCCCATTGTGTTTAAAGCTCTCTGTGGATGGTTTACAACAATTTAATTATGCAGGCTACATATTGCCCTCCACACGCAGCGAGCTGGGTACTCAATTTACTGACTTCAGAAGGATGGAAGGCTGAGTGAACCTGGAACCGGATACCTGAATCTGCTTGGATCAAACACAGGTAGTGAGCAGAGTTTTGAATGCAGTACTGCAGTTATTACAATGATGGATTAAAACTTAACAATTTTTTTAAAAAAACTATCTATCTATCTATCTATCTATCTATCTATCTATCTATCTATCTATCTATCTATCTATCTATCTATCTATCTATCTATCTATCTATCTATCTATCTATCTATCTATCTATCTATCTATCTATCTATCTATCTATCTATCTATCTATCTATCCTGTGAGAAATTATGCAACAATTTATAGTGATATTAGTCTGGGGGAGCGTAGCAGATGGTGTCAACTTGTGACTGCTAAACATTAGTTTTGAGAGATTTGAGGGCATTTTGTATATTTTTATAACTTTTTTTAAAAAAACCAAAGAAATGGCAACGTGCTAGCAACACATGACTGACAAACATTACTCAACGCTTGGTGGTAATACTTAATGATATTGAATGGCTTCTTCTGAACAAGTGATACTCATGGGTTAGGTTTTTCATTTCCAAATTTGTTTGTTTTCAAACACATCAGTTGCGAAGTACCAAGTCATTTTTTAAAATATATATATATATACAAGTTCCATTTTCCATTTCAAGATCAGTGTGTGGTGAATTTTTCCTCTTTTTTTTCATATTAGGCTAAATGTTGGTCTACTTCCTCTTCTTCCACAACTTGTTTCTTGAAATTTGCACAAAATAGACTTTGGGTGAAACTGTTGTCTCTGCACATGGCTACTGTCTCCCACACACCCCTCTGTGGCACTAAGGACACCCACAGCAAGAAAAATAGGACACACTGATTGATCCCAAACTCACACACAATCCCTTCTATGCTACAGTTTCCATCACAAGGCAAGAGTTGCTTCCCTCCCACCCCCCAGGACTGTGCATTTTATAGAAAAGTGTTAAAGTTGCATGTGAAATTGTGCAAATTCTGTCTGAGGCTGGCCCTCTCGTCCATGCCAGCCATACTGACGGGTCTCTCAAGGAGGAACATTTAAAGTTTACCTGAGTTACCACAGGTGGATAAGCCAACATACCTATTCCTTGTTCTTGTTGGGGGCTCTCAAGCTGAAACTGATTTATGGTGACCCTAACAGGGCTTTCAACATAAGTGAAGTATTTAAAGAGTAGTTTTACCAGTTCCACTCCACCACTGAGTTTCCTTGGCTGAGCTGGGATTCGAACCCTGGTCTCCAGAGTCTCTAGTCTGTCACTCTGTCCACTACACCACCCTGGGTAGACCCCTTACTTATTCCTAGCTCAAAGACCTTTAGCTTCACCTCTGACCAACCAGTTCTGTTGAATATGAAACAAGGAACTGGCTATCAACCCAGAAGACCTCTTTTTTTGAGACCTGCCACATCCACAGCTTCCGAGGTGGGATGGAAAAAGCCAGTGTTAAGCATCCCAGGTTGAAATGGCACCTCAAACTTCAATTTTATTTCATTTTCTATTCATGGGACGGTCTCAGAGACACCCTTCACAACAACAGCTTTTTCCCCTCAACGTTAATGCCTCTCATGGCACTACGTGGAGAACCACCCTTACAAAAGTGATAAAATGTGTTTAATAAAATATTATTTGGCATACAGCGAGGGCCCTCAAGACTGTCTAGTTAACATGTTTACATTGGTACTCAGCATTTGTAACATGCGCGGAAAGTGGCCCAGACTTCTTAATTGCAGTATTAAAGACTTTGGAGTATATTTTCCTGTCACTGTATAGGGACGAACATGTGGCCATAAGCTCCCATTATGGTTGAATATATTCATGACTGTTTAATGATTCATTCATTTGCTAATGAAGTCTTTATATATTTGTAATTATTATGCAGTAGTGGGCATAACTATAATGAATGCTTGTTTTCTCAGTTAAGAGGCATACAGGAAATAAATTGGGAGGTTTTTATTTTTTGCTCTTTTTTTGTTTTTGCTTTCTGGTGATGCTCCAAATAATTCACAGGTTTTATTTGTACAGAATCCTGGATTATGGGATTTTTAATATTAATATTATTTTTTACATCTCAGCTGTTCAGGGTGGCTTAGAAATAGTTGTTGCCAAAATAGTCTCCCTGCCTAGGTACTGTACAGAGATGGCCTGCTTAGCTACAGAGCATTTCATAGGATGTGAGTGGAAAGAATAGGATAAAAATGCTTGATTTTCGGGGTCAATTATCACCCCCTTCATATCTGTACCATATATTTGCCTGTATTTCACATGTTTTAGTATTTGGCAGAAGACATGCACTGATGTTCTATATGTTGTGACATTTGATCACTGACATGCAGCACCGCTTAGCATTTGATGGTGTCCGTTATGGCCCCGACAGAAAGCAGTACTGAGTTGAATTGACTTCTGACAAAGTGAAAGAGGAAAAAGCAGAAGCAGGACTGAATATTAAGTAATCTCCCAGGGGACATACAACCCAAGTGGCTAACACCAAAGATGATGGTTGTTGTTTAGTTCTTAAGTCGTCTCCGACTCTTCGTGACCCCATGGACCAGAGCACGCCAGGCCCTCTTGTCTTCCACTGCCTCCCAGAGTTGGGCCAAATTCATGTTGGTTGCTTCGATGACACTGTCCAACCATCTTGTCCTCTGTCGTCCCCTTCTCCTCTTGCCTTCACACTTTCCCAACATCAGGGTCTTTTCCAGGGAGTCTTCTCTTCTCATGAGATGGCCAAAGTATCGGAGCTTCAACTTCAGGATCTGTCCTTCCAGTGAGCACTCAGGGCTGATTTCCTTCAGAATTCATAGGTTTGTTCTCCTTGCAGTCCAGACAACTCCCAAGAGTCTCCTCCAGCACCACAATTCAAAAGCATCAATTCTTCGGTGGTCAGCCTTCTTTATGGTCCAGCTCTCACTTCCATACACTGCTACTGGAAAAACCATAGCTTTGACTATGCAGACCTTTGTCGGCAAGGTGATGTCTCTGCTTTTTAAGATGCTGTCTACGTTTGTTATCACTTTCCTCCCAAGAAGCAGGTGTCTTTTAATTTCGTGGCTTGGTTAGTAGATGATGGTTAGTAGAGTCAAAACCAAATGTAGGTGATCCCTTTTATCCTATGCAAAGGGGCTGAACCAATTACTCACACGGGGCTTCTGAGATTAGGTTTAGGACCGCCTGTGATTAGATGATGGATTTAGAATGGATGAAAGTGGGTTTTTTTCCACATTCACACAGCACATTGTCAAACTGTGGAAATAGCTACCACGAGATGCAGTAAGGAGAGAGGTTGTTTGTGTCTTTTAAATCAATAAGCTAGTCCTTTTGTGTTTTTTTTCTTTCTCTCTGCTTAATTTCACAAAGGAGAAACCCGTAGAAGGATATTTCATCATAGTGAGATGGCCTCTCTCTCTATCAAAATCTCACCAATAACCAGATCTGCTTTCACATTTCTATATTGGAGCTGCTGCTATTGCTTATCCATGCTCAAAAACATTTCTCACATTAGCTTTGCCTGAGGTAGAAACACCAAGTTCGCTTTGAAGTTTGCTTTCCACTTTTCACAAGCAACTATTTAGGATATGTACAATAAATCCATCATACAGTAAGGCAGCCAAAAGTATATTTTCACAGGGTGTGTCTTGGATTTTTGCAAAATCTGCTGTTAGTATTTGTGTAAGGAAATCGGAAAAGCCATTACATATTTACAACCTATATCCACTTGACACTATTATTAGGGGACCCTCCCCCCCCCCCCCCCCCAGTATTTGTCTGGATTTCCTCTCATATCAACAGAGTTCAGGCAGATGAGTGGATGCGAGGAACAAGGCACTGCGTATTCTCTTGAAAAAGGAACGCAATGGAACAACTCATAAATGGTGCCTATAAATTATAGCCATTTAATTGGGATTTGCAGTTTGGCTATAGAAGTGCTGAAACTTCTCTGCTGCAGTTGAGCAGAGTGCACTAGATCTCTCTAGAAGAGCACAGACAGAGTTCTGACTCCTGTCCTCTGAAGATGCCGGCCACAGAGACTGGCGAAACATCAGGAAGAAAAATCTTAAGAACAGCTCGAAAAATCCACAACAACCAAAGAATTCTAGTTATCTCAGCAAACTACAAATCCAGGATTCTCTACAATGGAGCTATTAAAATGGAACCAACCTGCTTAAAATAGGTAGTGCAGATATAATTTTAAAACCTCATTCTTTTTCCTTTAAACTTCACATCCTAGGCTTCACCACTGAAGTTATCGAATATTGAGTTAGGCTCAATATTCCAGTTCTGTTTGGCCCCTACGTTTCAGCAGTGTCTCCTGCGATTACACAAATAATTAATAAATTAAATGCCACATGCTTGAGCATCTCTCACCCTCTGCTCATCCGTCTTTCATAATTCACCTTGATGTCCACCTTGAGTGACCAGAGATCACTTTTCTTGGCTTCCACAAAATGTTTTTTAATAAGACCCTGCTATTTGATATTTATATTGTCATTAGCACGTTTTGTCTAAGATCTAATATCACATCGTTCCCTCTGAAGTTTAAATCCTTCCCTTGTCATCTCTGTGCTCTTTTGAACTATAAGGCTTATTATCTGGATATGCAGCGCTGCATCAATTTTTATGTAAATGCTCTGCCAGATCTGTCAGTCGGACTCAACGGTTTTCTATTGAGCAGATATGGTTCCTTTTGTTAAATTTTCCTGTAAGATTCATTATTCTTACATCTTTCCCCGTGGTGAATTCTAAATGGATTCGCCTGTTCTTGGGCTTCTTTCTTCCATTCCAAAAACCCATCAGTAGCAGCTATTCAATACATATGTATATTTTTTTAAATTTTTGCTTGTTTTTTTAATGGAAAACCATGTCCTTTCTTCATAAACATTGCCATTAGCGGTTTCGAGAGTTTTGAGATCTAGAGCCTTTGAAAGAAGCACAGCCTCCGGAGGTAGGCAGAATTTGCCCTCATGGCCACTCTGCATATAAATATACATACATGTTAGATATATATTGTTCCCTTCCTCTAAGGAGATTGGGCTGGTTGTACATTATTCTACAGCACTCTTTATCTCAAAACATCCATGAGTATCCCTTAGCCTAGTGTGATGCTCTAATCTAGGGATGTGGAACATATCCAGATGTTGTTGGGATATGTTTCCCAGCAGTCCTAGTCAGCATGGCTAATGGTTGAGGATGCTAGGAGCTGAAATTGGTTACAATAGCCATGTCATGCATTTTGCATTCTTGCCTGACCCACTATACAATCCTTTCTGTTTTAAGGAGAAGTAAGCGATCACTTCAGTTGGGTCCCAGTTATTTGTAGTACAAATAACCACCACATATTTGGACAAGATGTTAGGCCCAGTTGTGGTGCTGGAGGAGCTTCTTGAGAGTCCCCTGGACTGCAGGGAGAACAAACCTATCCATTCTAAAGGAAATCAACCCTGAGTGCTCACTGGAAGGACAGATCCCGAAGCTGAGGCTCCACTACTTTGGCCATCTCATGAGAAGAGAAGACTCCCTGGCAAAGACCCTGATGTTGGGAAAGTGTGAAGGCAGGAGGAGAAGGGGATGACAGAGGATGAGATGGTTGGACATTGTCATCAAAGCGACCAGCATGAATTTGACCCAGCTCCGGGAGGCAGTGGAAGACAGGAGGGCCTGGCGTGCTCTGGTCCACGGGGTCACGAAGAGTCGGACATGACTAAACAACAACAAAGTGACCACTTCAATTGGGGTCCAGTTATTTGTTGTACAAAGAACCACCACATCTTTGGACTAGATCTTAGGGCCAGTTCATTATCCAGGTGTTTGGAGCTTCCAGGCTCCACCACCTCCAGCGAGTGGCTGCTTAGAGGCAGGTCCTGTAGGAAGTGGACCAGAAAATCTGGGGTGTTCCCTTTAAGTGGGCACCTGCTGGAGGGGGTGGGGCACCAAACCACGCAACAGCAATAAATGAACTGAGCTGAACTGCTGAACCAGCACATTGTGCACAATGTTTTCTAATATATTTTTGTTTGTGCACCATTCCTGAATACACAGGGAAGTGCCCGTTGGCTTATAACTGAATGCAGAATCATCCATTCCATATGATACCTAGCTTCCTGCTCCTGAAGTGAGGGAGACTCAGCTAGCTCCTCACACAAGTGAAAAGACCTGTTGCTTTCAATGGGTCCTTCTCTGGCTTGTGTAGCTACTGTACATGTCAGAGATCATTGGTTTAAATGACAACAGGGTGCTCACTGATCCATTTATACACCATGTTTGTTAACAGGATCCTTCCACACAATTTAGTGTACATCTTCAATGCATAGATATATCCATGTGTGTGTGAGAAAAGGAATGTTCGTGTGTAAATAGTTTCTGACAAGGAAACCCCTGAAGGAGCTTGAGGGCTCCAGGGAATTTAATATATACAACAATTGATTCAAAATAAGAATGAGAGGTTTGCTTTAAAATTACATTCAAAAATGTCAGTTTGTTACCTATTCAAAGTTTGCTTGTCCAGTTTCACCACTGGTAGCTTTCGACCTAATTGGATGATAAACTATTCTTGTTGGACAGCCTAGTAAATTTAGAAAAAGAAAACACACCTCAAGAGGCAATTTTCAACAAAGCTGAAATTATTATTTTCCCTAGTGCTGTTTGCTTTAGTTTACGCCTTAATTATGGTTATTTGCCCCAAAGGATGCTGAGGTTCACTGGTTGGGATAAAAACACATAAATATGCTAATTGTGAAAATACTGAATATTCATATATTTAGGCAGAATTTTCTTATTATTACTTCCATCACCTTCTCTTGAGATACAAAACAAAACAGTGGGTAAAATACCATTGTGGGAGAGAAAGGCAAGGAAACCAGGAGGAAGAAGGAGTGGAATGATCAGGAAGGAGAAGGGAAAGCAAAATAAAGGTTTTTTGAAAAATGCATGCTGAATTTACAAAGAAAGCAGATTTTTCAGAAGACAGCTACTTGACAAGATGCTGGGCGTGTCTCGGTTGTGCAATTGGGTGTGTGAGCAGGCTGTGACAAAAATACACCCCTAACAACTAGCAGCCACAATATATGCTAACCTTAGGCAAATGTCCATAGGATTTTGGGCTCTGTTGTACCGAATTATACTGTCAGTCTATTTTTCACCACTTCTACAGGAGGCTTTCATGCACATCAAAGGTTTAGCGTTCTAGGAGTCTATCTGAGAGCCTCACAACCATGGCTGTTAAGCATGTGGAGCTGTCAGAGAGAAGGGGCAACCCTAAACCAACTCCACAAGCATGACTGAATATGCAAGGAATCAAAGCTAAGTGTTGAAAAGCTCAGTGCCTTAGTGGATGGATCTGTCAGTTTCACTTTTCCTCACATCCAGAATTCTATCACATTATTCTTTCCATTGTATTTTTTTAACTATAAATCTTGGAGTATGCATTTTTATTTTTTATGTAAAACAATACGAAATTTGACCAGCCTTAGGGCAATTGTCAACAATGTCATTCCACTTGCACAAGTATTGTAGCTGTAGCAGCCTAGTTCTAGACCACGTGAGAAGAGTAGAACATGACATGGTTTTTGCCTAGACAAATTTAAGGCACTGCCATTGTCATTCAAACAAACAACAGCACACGGGCCAGAATCCTACTAGCAATTTACACATGCATAAGTGAAGGAAACTAAGCTGTGAAGGTGCATTGCTGCTAATTAATGAGAGGCCAGTCAAATTCCTGGTTGCACGTCTCTTACACAAACAGGTGCATGCCCAGGAAAGTGATCAGCACTTAATTGATTAGCAGCAATTCATTGCTACCACTTATGTAATTTTACTTAAGCAGATGTAAATCACCACCAGGATTCTGGACACACAAATGCAAAAGCATGTGCCAGAATTTTTTTTTTCTGGTAAAGGTGACGAGAGTTATATAAATAAGGCAAAGCATCCTTTCACTGCCATGCAGTGTGGTTCATCATTTGCACAACTAGAAAATCAGGAATCTGGGAGGCCCAACATAAATGTTAGTTCCCTGCTTTCCTCTACCACCAATATATTGGATTTTACAACTGTGTGTGCAATCACAGTAGAAATATTTCCTTCCAATTCTTTACAGGCTTCCATGGCCAGGTGTAAATTACTGGACTTGTACTTCTCCATGTTATATGTATGTCCCTTGCCTTTTCAGACATATCGAGGGTGATGTGTTATCCGCAGAGTTCCATTTTTCTTTGTTATGATTCAGTAACAGCCCAAGTGTGAAAGCGTACAGAGACTTGTTTGTCTTTGCTCAGGCGGCAGTCGAAGTCAAAGATTGTAATATGAACTTTGAAATGCTTTCCTTGAAGTACGATTTATTTTGAATGCACAAACTTGCAGGCGGAGGGCAGCCTCTGTTTTGATACCGTAACTGAAGAACAGCACAGCGAACAATCAAAGGTCCTGCACTCTTTGTGAGACGATGCCTTTGAATGACTGTAAAATGATGCCAACTGAAAGAGTTTCATTTCTGGGAGAGAAAGCATAATGGAAGCCTTCCTTTGCCCCCATTAGGGAGAGGATCATTAAGTGGTACTTATTACGCTTGACATGGAAAAGCAAAGCTATTCTTTAAGGATGACCAGTCTTTTCAAAAGCAGACACTGGGACCTAATAGCTGGGCAAGAGAGGGAAATTTAGCAGTGCCATGCCACAGTGTTGCACAGCATGGATAAATTATGCTTGCAAAAATCCAGTCACCGAGACAAAGTTGTATATAAAAAGAATCTTTAATGTAGTGTTGCTGTGTCCTCTGAATTTGTACAGAGTTTGACAGTAAGGTAAGAAGTTGGTTTATGTGATGTAAAACCATTGATCTCATCTTTCTTCATCATCCCATTGTCTACATAATCTAGAGGCATCCTGTGGGTCACCGGAAGCTCCCAAAGGCCACCCAGTATCCCCATTAAGCTGATTGTTTAAAATGGCTCAAAGTGTCCCCTTTTGCCCTTTAGGTATCAGATTTTGAGAGGCCTGATATCCCTGGGGAGCTTCCCCCCTCCCATTCTTTTTTTTCTTTAAGCAACCTTTATTGGCATAAAACCCCCTCCCATTGTTTTTTGCTTTTTTTAAAAAATTGGCCACTAGAGGGGGCTTTTTCATTTTTTTAAAAAAAGAAACATTTTAAAGATTTTTTTTTTAAAGGCAGTACCTCTCCAGGATCTCAGACAGCTGGAGATGCAAGGAGTTGAAACTGGGAGCCTTTGCTCTTAAAGTATGCATTCTACCTTTGCAAGGAATATCTACCCATCTCTTATCTGTAAGGCTATCCTTGTGTATGATGGTTATTTGCCTTGGTTGCCGTGGAAGGCAGGTTTTTAAAAAATGTAGGTGGGAAGGAGGAGGGGGAATGGAAGAGACAGGAGATAAGAGATGTAGGACGGCATCGCACACATCATGAAGGACAAACGGTGCATGTGAATGGATCATACAATGTGACTCCCTTAAGGAAATATTACCAAGCTAGCATGGATCAAGATCAAAAGTAAGTTACTTCCAAGTAACTGGAGATTTATTAAGACTGGTCGTATACTGTCAATCAGTCCATTGATAACCATCTTCTAGGGCACTGGTTCTTAACCTTGGGTTACTCTCGTGTTTTTGGACTGCAACTCCCAGAAGCCTTCACCACCAGCTGTGCTGGCTGGGGTTTCTGGGAGTTGCAGTTCCAAAACACCTGAGTAACAAAGGTTAAGAACCACGGTTCTAGGGCTCAGACAGGACCTACCTCATGTCAATCGTGCCTGAGGATCTCAGGGACTGAACTTGGGATACATACAAAACCTACAATCTGCCCTGACAACAGTCCTTCTGCCTGAAGAAAACTTAGAATTGCTCTGGACTAGGATTCTGTGCCTGGCAGAGGAACTTTTGTCCTCTAAAGCAGTGGTCCCCAACCTTGGGCTTCCAGATGTTCTTGGACTACAACTCCCAGAAGCCTTCACCATCATCCCTGCTGGCCAGGATTTCTGGGAGTTGAAGTCCAAGAACATCTGGAGGCCCAAGGTTGGGGACCACTGCTCTAAAGCAGTGGTTCTTAACCTTGGGTTACTCTGGTGTTTTTGGACTGCGACTCCCAGAAGCCTTCACCATCAGCTCTGCTGGCTGGGGTTTCTGGGAGTTGCAGTTCAAAAACACATGAGTAACCCAAGGTTAAGAACCACTGCTCTAAAAGGCGTTGGATTTCATTTCCTGTCAGCCCCAGTCAGTATGGCCAATGGTCAGGTATTCTGGAGGTATGTGTGACACTGTCTTACCAAGAAGAGTGGCTTCAGCAAAAGCTAGATCTGGAGGGCAGTGAGGGAGGGCAAGGGGAATATGGGAGGGATACAAACCAAACAGGCCATCTTGACTGCTGCCATTGCTGTTATCAACAGTCCGGCCACCTTTTGCTATGTGCAGCTTGGCATCCTTTTGCCTACTGACCATGCAGACATGATATATGTAGCACAGCAATATTAGGCCATTTCCTGATGTTCTGAATCATGGATACAGAAGCTCAATAGCCCACAGTCATAAACTGGAGGGTTTTTTTTTTTTTTTTTTGAAGAATTGATTCCAGCATAAAGTGGCTGTTAAGTAGCTCCAAATGAAAAATTAAATGTTACTATTAATACTTTCCATTTGAAGGACAACGTGAAAACACAAGTCTTTTAAAATCTAGAAAACTTGCTGACCATAAATGGGAAAACCCAAGAAATCCTTATGTTATGTCAAGTGGTTTTTTTTTTTTACTAGTTAGCGAAAAGCGTTGAAAATGGCACCTGCCACTTTTTCCTTCTGCCACATCCATCAATATTTGCTGAACAGAAAGATATGTGTATGTGCAGACAAGACATAACTTAATGGAGAAATCATGGCCCATTCACCCCTGGTACCAGAACACTGGAATTGATGGGGCCATCCATCATCTAAGCCGAATGGTAAGCTAAACATATCAGTGGTGTCTTGGGTAAATTTGATGGATTTCAGAGGTGCCCCAGTAATAAATCTGGGTGAAACCTGCATGTGGGTTCCATTCATACTTTGGTGGAGCTGTTATGAGATACTTGACTCGGCTTTCATCCTTTTGAGATGGGTAAACTGAGTGACCAGCTTGTTGGAGTGGGAGGCAATACATAGCCCGCACAATTAAATTGTAAACTGCCTAGAGGGTGGTTTGAGAACTATGGGGTGGAATATATGCAGCACACTTTGCTTTGTTTTTGCTAGGGACCTGTTTTGACCTATTTTGATCTTAGTGTGAGGTCAAGCAATTCTCAGAGGGTGGCTCGGTTAAATAGGAAGTTGGAATTTCAGGACTCTGGTCAACCCAAACGTATATGTCTTATAGGACAGTGGTCCCCAACCTTTTTGGAGTGGGTGGGAGATCTGTCTCCATGGCCCAGTCTGGCCCAGGCCACGGGGACCCCTGTTCTAGGAAACTAGTGGATGCATTTAACATGGGTTTTTTTTTTTTAGAGAAGGTCCCCCAAATGGTGAAAAATGTCAGTTTTTCATAGCACATGATTTTCTTCACTTATGTACCTTGCATTTCATCTGCTGCGTTTTGTGATTAGTTGAGGTTAAGTAATCCTCAGTTTAGTTTGTAAGATTACTTGCTGAGTCAATGTTCATCTCAGAAAAATCATATTGGGGGAGAGGTTAGAAATGGGTTAGCTGATCAGAAAATGCATTTCCTTTAAGATTTAGCTTAATCCTTCCATCAACAAGATCTGGCGGGGCAGGAAGGCTATCTGTCTCCTGTCAACTGTTAGACTCCTCTCTCTTTCTGAAGAGTGGAGAGCCTTAAAACAAGGCATTCCTTTGGCCTTGGGCCTAAAAACGGTCTCCTCTCAGTTATCTGCCACTAGGTTCATTGAACTTCCTCAGTATGGGCCATCATCCATTGGAACTCACATCAGATCTTTGGCTCCATCATAGGAACCTAGATAGCTGTTAGGCTCAGAAGCCTTTGGGTGGCAGGCTCAAGAGCAGAACTGATATGGGGGTGTGGACTGGGGTCCAGCTTGCACCAGTAACTCATTTATCATAGACCGTTACTTCCCTTCTTGGTCAGACTGGAGGTCATGACAAATGGATGAGATCCAGTTAACTTCTTTATATTCTGTTAAAATCTCTTCTAAATCTATTTGGTTGCCTTGGGGCCATTGCTTTGCTCCTTTTGCATACAAAACTGATGATTGTTTATCAACATTTCTTCACCTAGGTGTGTTAAGAGAGAGGAATTCTCTCCTGACAGTTGGTATTTTGCTTTATTTAGCTACAATTAGCATTTGAGCGGATGCATATTCACTTCAACTTTTCGACCCCAGTTGCTTTTTGAAAATTGTGGTGCTTCACTTTTAGCTCCCCAGATGTCTTCTCTCTTAATTAATCCATGCATCTCTCTCTACAGTTTTAAAACAAATTCTATTATCGCCATTCAATGTTGAGAGAAGAATTGTAATGGATCTTAACTGCATATTCAAATTAATCTTATTATGAACTGTAATTAACATACCTGACAAACTTAATTTGATGGCCCCCCAACTAAATTTCTCACTAAGTAGGTAATTTAATTGCTCTACAAATGTAAGGATCAATATCATTACAAGGTAAAAATGATGACATGATAATGGATTTCTGTTATTGATTTTTTTCCCTTCCACCAGTCATCTGCTTTACACGCATTCATTAAAAATGAAATGTCAGATAAAATCTTGCCAAAGAAACTTTCCTAATGCATTAGGATTAGAAGAAAAGGGTTCTCAGGCAGAGACCACGGCTGCCATGGAAATCTGAAGCACAACCTGCCCACTACTTGTTGTTGTTGTTTAGACATTAAGTCGTGTCCAACTCTTCATGACCCCCATGGACCAAAGCGTGCCAGGCCTTCCTGTCTTCTGCTCCCTCCCGGAGTTGGGTCAAATTCATGTTGGTCGCTTCAATGACACTGTCCAACCATCTCATCCTCTGTCATCCCCTTCTCCTCTTGACGTCACACTTTCTCAACATCAGGGTCTTTTCCAGGGAGCCCACTATTTAACTGAATGCAAATAAAAGCCAAAGCACAAATAAAGTTTGGCCCTTGCCCCATTTACTCACATGAAAGAGACAACTCGTCAGTAGAGATGGGCAAAAAACTGAACCCAAAAAACCTCCATGATCTCTAAAGATGAGAGTGATGGAGGATGAAGATGAGAAGGTGTAAGGACCAAGTTGGGGGGGGGCAAGAGAGCTGTGGAAATGGAGGGGCAGGCAGTGGAGTAGGTGGAGGCATAAGGTTCCCCTCCCCCAGGCAGGAACTGGAGAAAAAAATGAACCAAGAATGTGTTCATTTTTCTAGGAATCAGGGTCCAGGGGGTGCTTCATGGTTATGTTTCATGGCTCATTGCTATCCATGAACCACAAGCCAACCTGATTCATCGTTTTTCTGGTTCATGTCCATCTCTAGTCATCACCTTTTTGAAAATTCAAATGGGGTCAAAAAGGTGAGCTAAATATGTTTGGGCTTAAACCTGAAGCTCCAAGGAAATGTAGAGGGAACGTTTCCTAGTGCAAAGAAGCCTCAGGTCAGATCCAGACTTAGTGTCAAACTGGACAATATATTTAGCACGTGTTTTAATATAAATAATAAAAATCACGTACAAAGATTTCCCAACAGACCTTTGTAAGATTTTGATATACTTGTTGCATTCTGGAGGATTTTTTAAAAATGCATCAAGACTTTTTGAGATACCATCTTAATTTAACTTTTGAGTTTGCAGCTTTGATTGCAAAAATGTGTAAACGGCATTCCATTTTGCCAGAAATGGGAAAGTTAGTGGGAAATGGTCATGTGTTAACTATTAGTAAGATTTTTTTAAAAAAAAAATCTAATTAAATGATGTTTCTGTCAAAAAAAGATGTGTTAAAAAGAGGTGTTTTTAACATTGATTTTTAAATTATGTGACTACCTCAAGGGCCTTATTAGAATCACTTTTCAAAAGACAGTAAGAAACTGAAAACTCCAGATATTCTCCTGGTAGAATCTGTAGTTCAACTAAAATTTCTTTAGAGAATGCAAACTTGATGATAACAGGTTTTACCTCAGACGATGTTCTTAGCTTATGTTTGAAAAAGGACTCTTTTGTTGTCGTCTCCATTTGAAAAATAGCAATCTTGCATGCACTAGCACGGGGCAGCAGTGGGAGGGGGCCTATAGCCTGAAGTGGTTGCACTTTGCCACTAATTTGATTGTTTAAGTCTTTCTGGTCTCTGGCATTGGGGTCAACCCCTTCTTGCTGTTTACATGGGTTTTGTTGTTGTTGTTGTTGTTGTTGTTGACTTCTTCTTCCCTGACCTCCATTAGGGAAGCAACCTTACATGGTCTGCATACTGGATATTTTTTTTTCTTTAAAAAAAAAATAATAAAATTTCTACCCTACTAGTTGTAGCTACTGATGATAAGATTAAATTTACATTTTGTAAATGCATATAGAGTTACTTTTTATTACAGAAAGGTCTAGATCTCTATGTTAAGGAATAATACTAATAATCATATGCCGTCAAGTCAATTCTGACTTACGGTGACCCTTTCCAGGGTTTTCCAGGTAGGGAATACTCTGAACTGATTTACTATTCCTTTCTTTTGGGAGCACCGCGTGGCCATAAAGCTTGCCCAAGGCCACCCAGGCAAGTTCTACTCACAGGAAGCACTGTGGGGAACCGAACACCCAACCTCTGGCTCCACAGCTGGATACCCAAACCATCAAGTTATCCAGTCAACTACCTGATGATAATTCAGAGTGAGGTCAGTGAAATGCACTTCCATTCTGTAATGGCTTCGTTACTGCTTCAGTGATGTCTTCAGACTAAACCTCATAGATATTTTAGCATTAAAAATATCTCCCCACTAATAATTCCATTCCTGAGTGGTATGAATCACATTATGTAGACAATAAAAAGTGAACCAGCTCCCTAGAGGATTGTAGAATAGATTTGGAAAAAGTGTGGATACATGGGAGAGGGCAGGTAGGTCTGTGTGCATAGGCAGCTTTTATGACTCACTTCTGCTCTTTCCAAAGAAACCCCTTTTTTGTATAGAAGATAGCATCCTCTACCCAAAAATCACAGGTAGAGTTTTGCCCACTGGCTGTCAATCTGACAAGGAAACTTTCCACTTCATTGGGAAACTTTTGCCCATTACATCTTAAGTATTCTTAGGAATCTCAACATATGCAACATGGAAACAAAGAGGACGGCATCCTTATGTACAACTGTGATGTTGCCGGGCCTATTAAAATATAATTAGAATGTATAAGCCATTTATTGTGCCGGGGTGGCAAGCCTACAGAGTTCACTTGAAGAGAGACAAGAATAATTAAGAAGGCAGATAAGCATCTATGCAACCTGGCTTCTGTTAATTTAAACCCATGGTCGGTCATTCTTACATCCTGTGCTTTATTTTTGAAAAGTAAAAGCCTACAGAACAGCCTAATCTCCATACCGCAGGAAAACATGATTAAGATTGCTCCGGTTGAGAAGTTTGTTTTCAGCATCTCCATTGCTGCATGTTTATGGGGGATGAAAACATTTTGCAATCTATGTCAGGAGAGCCGAGTAACTCTACCACCAATTGGCCTTTTGCCCTCAATTTAAAAGTGTTTCTTTCCAATCCGCGCAGTCCATCAGCTCAAATACGTATTAAGGCAAACATTAGATACCGGAATGACTCATATCAGGGGGGATTTATAGGGAGATGGACATGGACTTTCCGCTTACCGTTGCTTTAAAATACATGCCATGAACACTGAAAAGGGATTAACTCCTGTTTATTATGGGGAGAGACTTGGAAATTTGGAAATGTACCGACCTCAGCTAGATAAGAGAGTACCAGCAAACTGTGAAAGCAGGCCAATGAGAACTTTTCCTGCAGAGTTCCTGTTGGAATGAACGGGAGTCAGAAAGTGTAGATATTTTTGCAGAGTCATTTGATAGAGTTATACCTTTAAGTCCCTCCTCCCCAAATTGTTTGGTAATATTAAGGATTGCAAGTAAGGATACTTGCGGGGAAAAATTACTTTTCTATTTCACAGAGATAACTAACACAAAGCATAAAGGTATGTTGCGTATCTAGCACCTCATAATGTTTAAAACACTCTCTGGGGTGTCAACAATTTAATTATGCAAGCAACACGTTGTTCCCCTCCCTTGCTCCACAGCAATTTATCAATCATGGAAGGGAGGAAGGTTGAATCAACTTCAAACCAGCTACTGCAGTAGAGACTGCTCACAACCTGAGCAAGTCTGGACTCAGGTTGTGAGCAGTCTTTACTGCAGTACTGCTATTTAACCACTGTGCCAATGTAGCTAAAAAAAAGGAACTAGAAAATTTCACTCGTACTGCAAGAGCAATGGATGGATCTCTTATTCCTCCAGAAGCACAGCCTAACGCAGGGTGTGATCAGATGATTGCAAAGGCTTGCACCTGATCATACTGGAAAGGCTCACTTTAAAAGGAGCGACCTCCATTAAAGCAAGCAAGCAAGCAAAATAAGTGCATTGTGTGGCACACAGGCCATTGCAACATACATCAGATAAAATAACCAATATAGTCCATTGCAATATAGTACAATAAAATATGAAAATGCATTTAGAATCAAATCAAGTTGATTTCTATTACGGCACAAAGTTTTAACATCTAAGGACCTCTCCTTAGATGTTAACATTTTGTGCTGCAATAGAAATCAAAGGCAGATGGAAGACATTAACCAATGCCAGCAGCTAGCACTGATCATGAGGGGAATAACCCCAAAGATAAAGTTACTTATGTATTGACTTCATTGGTAGAAGCAGGGGGTACAGATTTCATTTTTAACAATGTAAAGATAAACTGTGCCAAATTTGTCTCTATCAGAGAGTAGGACCTTAAGTTTTTCTTGTTCAGAATTACCAGTTTTTTGTGTTTTTTTTTTAAACAGGGTTGAGACGTCTTTTGCAATAGTTCTCTAACAGTGGACAAATTCTCCATTGATTTTTGATCACAAGAGCGAACTCTCTCGTGTTATGTGAATTTGTGCCTAATGCCCTAATAAACTGGCTAGTGGTAACATATCAAAACGCAAGAGCAATGGATGGATCTCTTATTGATCCAGAAGCACAGCACAACTCTGGGTGTAATCAGATGATTGCAAAGGCTTGCATCTGGTCATACTGGAAAGGCTCACTTGAACAAAAAGTAAGGGAGGCAGCTGCCCCGGCCTAATTTGGGATTCAATTACATACTTTTTTATAAAGGTTCCAAATTTGACAGCAAGCTTAAAAATTTGGGTAGCAGATTATTGGAAAGACAAGTACAGGTGTTGCCTTGTTTGACGAGGATAATTTGTTCTGTTGAAATCGCTGTTAAGCGAAATCCTCGTCAAGGGAAACGAAAAAGCCCATTGAAGTGCATTGAAACCGGTTCAATGCGTTCCAATGGGCTAAATACCTCAGCGTCCAGTGAAGATCCTCCATAGGGGCGGCCATTTTCAGTGACAGTAAAGTGAGGAATCCATCCTAAAACACAGCGGGGAGCCATTTTGGCACAGTGGGTGGCCATTTTAGAGCCTCTGATCGGCTGTTTAAAAATTGTCGTCTAGCGGAAAATCAGTTCCCAAAGCAGGGAAGCGATCATCGCTAAGTGAAATTTCCCTATCTAAACATCGTTTTGCGATTGCAAAAGCGATCGCAAAAACTTCATTGTCAAGCAGTTTCGTCGTTTAACAAGGTAATCGTTAAACGAGGCACCACGGTACCCTGCAGTCTATACATCTGCTGCTGATCAGGGTAGACAGTATGGGGCTATCTGAATGCATAGTTTGACCTGGTACAGGGCCATATCTTATGAACCTCTGTCCTCTTAGATGACACTACATCAAAATATCCTTTCATCCTTGAGTACCTCTATAAAAATGAATGCTGGAACAAATAAAGCTGCTTTAATAAAACATGCAAAGATGATTGAGAGCATACATTTTTATGTATTCGTGAAGGCTTTTATGGCTGGGATCTAATGGTTGTTGTGGGTTTTTTGGGCTCTTTGGCCGTGTTCTGAAGGTTGTTCTTCCTAATGTTTTGCCAGTCTCTGTGGCCGGCAACTTCAGAGGACAGCACTCTGTGCTCTGGTGTTGTTTGGTTGGGAATGGAGTGTTTATGGCTGTGAGATATTTGTCCTATTCGGGAGATGGGTGATTCGTTGTGGGTGTATTGTTGTGATAAGTAGAGATTATCTGTCACTGTGATTGATGGGTGTCATTAGCTGGTCTTTTGTGTGTAGTGATCCCCAGTCCTTGTGGCTGGGTAGAGACCGTTGACCTTTTGCATGCTGTATTTTTCAGAGCTGGAAGCCAAGTTTTGTTGAGTTTAAAATTTTCCTCTTTTTTGTTGAAGTTCTGGTGGTGCTTGTGGATTTCAATGGCTTCCCTGTGCAGTCTGGCATAATGATTGCTGGTGTTGTCCAGGATTTCAGCATACATTTTCTTTGTGTTGGTGTTTGTTGTCACCTAAACAGCAAATCTTTTCATTGCAAACTAGTAACTCTAAACATATGCCTGGAACTGGTTACTTCTTTGAGAAAGCAAGCCAAAGAAATCAGTTTTTGTTCAGAAAGTATGGTTTGTTCCAGTGGCAGTCCTTAGGAGATAAACATGGACTGCTCAGTGTCCCGTCTATCTGCGCCTGTCAGTACGGTCACTTGAATGATCCACAGCAAAGAAAACAAGATGTGAAGTACTGCTGTCTGCCTTAAGAAAAATTCATTCACAGATGCCTACTGTTATAAAAGGTGTACTTAAGCTTACCTTCATGGCTGAAAGCTTGCAAGATAAATGTCTGCCCAACGAATCTAGCACTCTTTGAGAATACTAAGATGGAAGGAAAAAGGCTCCCATACAGTCACCATGCATAATAAGGACATAGTGACTCAGCATACTGTAGATCAGGGGTTTTAAACTCAATTTACTTGGGGGCTGCTAGAGTCAGAGTCTGGGTGAGGCTGGGCCGCATCAGATTTTCCGCCAAGCGGAGCAAGAGCCTGAGGAAGCTGCCCAGGAGTTTCCTTAGCTGACAGACAGGTGGGCTGGCTGGCAGGCTGCAGTTCTGGATGGAGGGTGCAAGAGGTGCTGTCTTGGGAGAGAGCCAGCAAGCAAGGCAAGGTTTTTTTTACTCTTGACAGCAGAGGATGTGTGGGCGCTTTCGGGGGGGCAGGCAAGGCGAGGGCCACAAACTATCATCTGGGGGGCCGCAAATGGCCCCCGGGCCACATGTTTGAGACCCCTGCGTAGATGCTCTTGGACATATAGATGTCATCACTGTTGGTCCCCCAAGTAACATAGGGAACCTACTAGTCATAGTAGTCTCCCAGGTTCTTAACTGCTTTCCTTCCTTTCTGGTCAGTCATTAGAAACAGTTGGTTTAGACGGCTCTGGTAGACTGGTTTGTGGCTTGAGATGTACTTTGAAAAAAAAAATAAGCTTCCCGCCATTTTCTGTCAGGTTCTTGAAATCATTGAAAAATCATTAATAAAAAAGAGCAAAAACCTTACTGAATAATTTGAGAGTCAGCTATAAACCAAAGTGGAAAATATGCAAAAAGAAATCCCCCCAAAAAACAAACAAACAGCAAAATAAACTCAATGATAAATTTTCAAAATCAACTAATGCAAACTAGATAATGTTGGAGTGACCAGGATCATTAAAAAGGCAATTGATACCTCTTCCTGCTTAGGATGGGAGACCATCATTCATGGGGAAGTGGTAGTAATGCAGTAGTAGAATACATGCTTGGTACGCAGTAGACTCCAACTTCATTTGCTGGCTGGATATTCAGGTTATTCCAACCAAGAGTCTTGCTCAGGATGCTTAAGAGCTGCTGCCAGTTGTGCTCGCAATATTGGGCTCTAGGGATGAAAGCGCTGTCTATGTTAGGAAGACATCCCATGATTAAGTATTCTTTACAGACTATGCTAGTATAATACAATATTTCAATATATTCCCCCCTCCACCATATTGCAAACATCAGACCTAAAATTAGAAGCCAGGGTGGCTTACTTACAGACACTTAATAAGTTCCATACTAGAACCATACTAAGCAAGGAGAATCCTGTCCCAGCTTTAGCAACACCAGTGTTTCTCTTTCTTTGGCACTCCAGATGTTTTGAATTTCTACTTCCAGTCATCCAGTCCGGGCCATGCTAACTGAGACTATCTGGATTCTGAAGTCCAAAACATCTGTAGGGCTGAAAGAGATGGCACCCCCAGATTTCAAGTGACTTTACTAACACAGTCATCAATTTGTTTCAAGAGCCATTCTGAAGCCATTATATGGATTTCATTTCATGATTAGAACTCCTCCCTTTCCACTCCCCTTCCTATTATTGCTTCTTTGCTTGGTGTATAAAGTGCTTTTGGGGTCATGAGCTACCTCAGGCAGGGGATGAAGAACAGAGGTGTGCATCTTAGTTCTTGCTTCTGTAAAGAATGGCATAATTTATTTGAATTTGTGTTAGTTCCTTCCTCCCTGCCCTCCATAAAGGATAGGCAGAAAAGTGCTGGGGCCCTTCCATCTCTGTCTGTTTGTCAGTAATTAAGTCTGCAAAGATACTGGTGTGTTTTTTTAGACAGATATCATCCAAGTCTTGACAAAGAACCCAAATTATTCACATAATTTATCATCATGGCCATCTTGAATACTGATGAACACACTCCTTGATTAGAATTGTCAAAAGGCATTTTCCCTCCCCTCCCCCCGTCCTCTCAGGGAATTTTTTTTTCCTCAACAGATGTTGCTTTTCATACCAACAACAAAAGGATCTCTTATGCCTCATTCTTTCTACATTTTCCCAGGGCCTGAAGTAACGTAGCACAACAAATGTGTCTTTTACCCTCTCTTTCTTTCCACTGAATACCGTTTGATAAAAGGAAGGCTCTTAATGTGTTAACACACTTATTTCATTTTTTGTTTAATTTTAAAACTAATAGTTCCAAAAACAGAAGGAATAAAGCCATTCCTCTCCATCTCCCACCCCCAACCATACTTGCAAGAAGACCAGAAGCAAACCAGCTTGTGTTTAGCTGCCTCTGTACATCTCTGGTGGCATCACAAAAATTGTAGAAGTTGAGCAACAGACTTCCTGAGGACAAGCTCTTCTTCCTCAAGAAGGAGACACTGGAGCTGAGGGAGAGCATGCATATTTGTCTTCAAAGGTTGCCGGTTCAAATCCTGACATTTCCAATAAAAATTATAAGGTGGCAGATGATGAGAGTGGTTGGCATCATGTAGAGCTCTATCAGCCAGAATAAGAAATACTGCCCTGAATAGGCACACGGTAAGAGTGTAGATGGCAACTTCCTAGCCCCTATGCATACAGCTTGTTCACTATATTTCCTACATAATGTTTCCTAAAAGTCCTCAGGATAGACTAGGTTGCATTCTTATGGTCACTGTGTGAGACTGACTAACTTCAGAGATACCAGTTTTCCAGATTAAACTTCAGGGCCCATTTTGAATTTCAGCTTGAGCTTTCTTACCACCAATGAGGGCTGGTGGCCCCAGTGTCAGTGAGGTGGTGAATCCGATCCAGATTTTAGTGTAAACATTACAAGAACTCTCTAAGGCAGTGGTCTCCAACCTTGGGCCTCCAGATGTTCTTGGACTACAACTCCCAGAAGCCTTCACCACCACTTCTGCTGGCCAGGATTTCTGGGAGTTGAAGTCCAAGAACATCTGGAGGCCCAAGGTTGGAGACCACTGCTCTATTTGGCGGAACGCCTGCTCCCACCGAGATCTACCCGGATCACCCGCACGAGCCAGGAGGTGAGGCTGGGGAGCCTAACGCCGAGGGAGGCCCGGAAGGAGCGAACACGAAATCGGGCCTTCTCGGCGGTGGCTCCTCACCTCTGGAACAACCTTCCTCCAGCGATTCGTGCAGCCCCTACGCTGGGCACATTTAAGAACCAGCTAAAAACATGGTTATATGTTCAGGCCTTTCCTCCTGTCAATACTTAATTTCCTTTCTCTTTCTATATATTTGTTTTATTATATGTGGTGTTGTTTACTTGTAATAATTTTTATGCTTTATTGTATATTTTTATGGAAGCCGCTCAGAGTGGTCAATCTGACCAGATGAGCGGGATATAAATCAAATAAATAACAATAATAATAATAATGTGATGAACTACATTCCTAAAACTAGTTCAGCACTTTGGACAGTTCCTTTAACATTCAGGTTTACAGCACATTCACCACCTAGCTAGCTACATTAGAGCCAGCACTAATGTACACACATCTCTCTCTTGTTGGCCTGTTTGGTGTTAGGAACATCAGGAGAGGCCCTCCCCTTGGTCCCACCACCATCACAGATGCGTTCAATGGGAACACAGGAGGGGGGCTTCTCTGTTGCTGCTGCCAGACTTTGGAACTCCTTCCCACAAGAGGCCAGGTCGGCCACATCTTTGCTGTCCTTATGCAAACAGGCAAAGACTTTTCTCTTCAGGCAAGCTTTTCCTCAGTAACTAGCTGCCAGAGTGGAATTGTTAAACAGATTGTTGTGCCTTACTGCTTTGAATCAGGTTCCGGTGCTGTTGTTATTTGATCCTTTCTAGTGTTTGTATACTTACTGTTTTTTTGCTTTAAACATTGTCTTTTAATGATGAAAACTGCCTTGGGTCCTTTATAAAGAGAAAAGTTAAGTTAAAATATTATAAACCACTGGTAATGGTGCGACTAAAAATCTTGTAAAATAAATGAACGAACGAACGATAGAAAAAACAAATATTACAGACCAAGTTCCTCAAATTCATATAGTATAGAAGTCTATGAATGGGTAGGAGCTATTGCCTCTCAGTAGGTTACTGTTCATTCTCTGAAGCTTCAGTGAACACAATAAAATGAGCAATACCTGGAAAGACTTAGGGGCACACCATAACATTTGATGCCAGATCCTGTTCTTGGGTCACAAATAGGCACTGGTCAACAGCACATTGATGGGGGAAAGCATGCAATTCATAGCAGACATGTTGCAGATTCAATTCAAAGCATTTTAAAATATGGCCATGGAAGCATCCTATCTGTGCTGCTGTAATGCACTACACACAACCAAGGCAGGCTTTGCAGCAGAAGGCTAGGGTCCCACATTCAGAAAGAACAGCAGTCACCCAAACTATAATAGCAGTGGGTGGCTTACCATATTTTGAAGACAGTAAAGCAGTAGACATTCTAAAGAGAGCGTGGGGCTTAAGTTAATAAGAGGCTCAGAGTAATTCAAAGTTAAAACACAACAAACACAACTCATACCTAAAACGAAAAGAAGGATCACAAAAGCACAATCTAAAAACACACATCAGTCAAAGAAAATACAGCATTCATCCAGATAAAAGTCATTTCTGCTAAAAGCAAGAGCAATTGCCCAAATACCTGGCTGGGTAAGTATATTTTTGTTTATCAAGAGCAGAATGTGCTTCCTCTGCAATAATGGAAGTGCCCATGAGTGTCTATGTTTGGAGAGCTGCTCAAAGGTGAGAAGCTCACTATCTACATTAGGTATAAGCAAAGTACCATCCTAGAGATGCTGATGAACCCTAAGTCCCAGCATTAATCACCACTGGCAATGTTGGCTATGACTGGTAGGAACTGTCCAACAACTAGAATCACATTTTAGGGAAGATGGCCATAACAGAATCATAGAACAATTGAGTCAGAAGGGGCCTATAAGGCAGTCAAATCCAACCCTGTGCTCAATGCAGGAATCTAAGTCAAAGCAGATATGTCAGATGGCTGTCCAGTTTTCTCTTGAATGCCTCCAGCATTGGAGTGCTCACAATCTCCCAAGGTAATTAGTTCCATTGTTGCGCTGCTCTAAGAGGTTTTTCCTGACATTCAGCCTAAATCTAGCTTCCTGTAGCTTGAACCCATTCTTATGCATCCTGCACTCTGAGCACATAAGAATGATTGAGAACAGATCCTGCCTCTCCTCTGTATGACTACCTTTCAAGTATTTGAAAAGTGTTATCATATCTCCCCTCAGACTTCTTTTCCCAAGTTCTTTCAGTCTTTCCCCATACGACTTGGTTTCCAGCCCCCTGACCATCCTTGTTGCCCTCCTCTGAACTTGCTCCAGTTTATTGGCAGTCTTCTTAAAGTGTGTGTCCAGAATGGGACATAGTACTCAAGATGAGGCCTAAGGAGTGGCAAATAGAGGGACACTATTAGTCATAGGATTTGGAAACTAGACATCCAATTGAAGGCCTGCCAGAGGAGACTCTTCTTTTGCAGGTGTCCTCTGTTTGAAGGGCTGCCCAGTCCAAATCTAATTGGGGGGAAAAAGAACCAGAACTAGGAAGATCCAGGACCTCAAAGTTACTTGTCCACAGTTTACACCTCAGCAGATGAACCACCAGCACATGCTGGTGTCCTGATGTCACCAGCCTCTGCACTCAGATAAGAGATAATGTGTAAATGTCTACACTAATAATTTTTTTCTAACTGTTCATTTTGTTCTTGTTTAGTTGTTAAGTCATGTCTGACTCTTTGTGACCCCATGGACCAGAGCACGCCAGGCCCACCTGTCTTCCACTGCCTCCCGGAGTTGGGTCAAATTCATGTTGGTTGCTTCGACGACCCTGTCCAGCCATCTCATCCTCTGTCGTCCCCTTCTTCTCTTGCCTTCACACTTTCCCAACATCAGGGTCTTTTCCAGGGAGTCTTCTCTTCTCATGAGATGGCCAAAGGATTGGAGCCTCAGCTTCAGGATCTGTCCTTCCAGTGTGCACTCAGGGGTGATTTATTTCAAAATGGATATGTTTGTTCTCTTTGCAGTCCAGGGGACTCCAGCACCACAATTCAAAGGCATCAATTCTTCAGCGGTCAGCCTTCTTTATGGTCCAGCTCTCACTTCCGTACATCACTACAGGGAAAACCATAGCTTTGACTATGCGGACTTTTGTTGGCAAGGTGATGTCTCTGCTTTTTAAGATGCTGTCTAGGTTTGTCATCGCTTTCCTCCCAAGAAGCAGATGTCTTTTAATTTCGTGGCTGCTGTCACTGTCTGCAGTGATCATGGAGCCCAGGAAAGTAAAATCTCTCACTGCCTCCATCTCTTCCCCTTCTATTTGCCAGGAGGTGATGGGACCAGTGGCCGTGATCTCAGTTTTTTTGATGTTGAGCTTCAGACCGGTTTTTGCACTCTTCTCTTTCACGCTCATTACAAGGTTCCTTAATTCCTCTTCTGTACATATAAATTACTATGTGTAATTTTTAACAAATAGGTGCCCTCCCTGATGGTGATGCATGTCCTATCTATTGGGGGCCATGTGTAACTGGCTGCCTTATTGGCCTCAGCTGAAGGCCACCCCCCAAAAAAACTTCCACCCTTTGCCCACCTCTAATCTGTGTTCATGCATCTGTGTAAGAAACTTATCATTTCAGAGAAATGAATAAGCTTTATCTAATGAGACAGGCCAAAGTCCCTCTGCAAGAATTATTGAATCAGAATACTTGGCTAGACTGTACATTTAGGTTTTGAAAACAGTAGCTTGTTATGATCGAAACTATGGAAACAAATGGGAATTCAATACCAGCAGGCTCCTTTTAAAGAAAGATGTTCAAATTTGCTATGGATTGAACAGAATAGGCCCTCTGTAGATTTTAAAAACACCCTAGATTCTTCTACATAACTGTATTTCCTTCTCTCTCTTTTTTCTTTTAAGGAAAAAAATGGAAAAGTAATTTAAGCCTTAATGTTTTCTAGTTAATTCCGAGCATGCAGTTAATAGCGGCTAAGCTGGAAACCAATCTGGGCTCATCCATTTCAGGACTCAAATTCAAAAGATTGGCTCCCATTAATGACTCGTCAGATTCGAAGTAATGGCTTGAGAATGTTCCTGGTGAACTCTGACCCCAGTGAGTTGGGTTGGCTCTATGTTTTTAACAAAGTTGGACATTGATTAATTTGACTCTTTAATGACTCTGAAATTCACATCAATTAATCTGTTAAATCATGCTGAGACTGGTGTCAGTCAGGAAAACCATCCACAAATTGTCTATTTCTGTTCCAGAAACTTGTCACCTGTTTATTTTGGGGGTATCACTCCAATGTCCTTTTGTTCAGGAAGAAAAACCACAGAGGCTTGTGACATGAAACACTCTAATTTAATTTGTTTTTCCTATAAAAACCGGATGCTGATCCTCATGCTAAGCTCTTGGGCCAACTAAAACAACAGTGTGCAATAATAATAAAGTCTGTACATTAAATAGCAGTAGCGTAAAATTCCAGTATACATCTAGAAAAGCAGACTAATTGTGCAACTGTAAATGTGTCTTCTTAGAAATAAGTCCTACTGAATGGAACACGGATTTCTTCCAAGTTAGCTCCTCGCCTCTGGAACAACCTGCCCCCAGAGATTTGCGAGGCCCCTATGCTGGGTATCTTTAAGACCCATCTATAAACTTGGATGTTTAAGCAGGCTTTCCCTCCAGATAACACTTAATCTTTCTTTCTTTAATTATTTCCATTATATTGCCATCTTGAAGAATCGCTTATTGTTTTTGTATGTTGCATATTGCTTCTTGTATATTGTTTTTATTTTTATTTGCTTTATGTATACGTTGTTGCATTTTGCATGTTTGGGAGCCGCCTAGAATGGTCATATCAACCAGATAGGTGGGGAATAAATAAATAAATAAATAAATAAATAAATAAATAAATAAACGAACGAACGAACGAACGAACGAACGAACGAACGAACGAACGAACGAACGAACGAACGAACGAAGGAACAAAAGAACGAACAAATAAACAAACAAACAAACAAACAAACTTTGGCAGCCTTTGTAAACCAAAACAACCTGGCCAGGCAAGGATTTAGTAAGTGAAGAGAGATTTTTGGAAGGCTAGATACCACCTGGCACTTTCTTAATTCTGCATCTATTTCAGAAAGCAGAGAGATCTAGAGCAAAATCTCAGACGCCATTGTTAAAACCTAAGCAACAGAGCCTGCCCATGCGTTAGGCAGAGTCAGGAAATCACTTTGAGTGGTCAGTGATTTACTGAATTTGGTACAGCAAGCTCTCATTAACTGTCTTCATAAGCCTCTCTCCAATAAGGAAACTCCAACCGAGATGGGCCATATGTATGTATAGGTGGGGAGTTCTGAGCTCAATCTGGGTGGATCTAGGATGACTTTTCAAGCCCTCCCCATCTGTTTCGATGTTTGTACCATAAGAGCCACTGGTGATCGTAAAAGCTGAAAGATATGAATAGCTGAGATACCAAGTTAAGATTTGCTGAAAAGTTCCCCTTCCCTCTTCTAGATGACCATTTATCCTCTGGGGAAAAGGGGGGGTGGAGAGAGGCTGGGGTTCACATTATTTGGGAAATTGAAAGAATTTCCATGAGATGTCCCGAGGTGGGCGGGTGTTTGGCTTAGCTTGATTTTAGGCATTATTGCTAAAGGAAACATTTCATTTCCTCCTCTTAAGTGTTTATGGTTGTGTTTTTCTGATCCAGAACTCAAGAAACACAACTGGTGGCTGGACAAAGTTTCCTGAAAGAGGGATATACAATGTTTCTTTCAGCCACCTCTTAGAAAACTAAGGTAAGTCAAAGTCACTCATCCTAAAAAAAAGTAATCTCAGTTTCTTACTCACTCCCCAGCATCACTGAGGATGTTCCCTCTCTGTACAAATGGCCTCAAGATTTAAATTTTGTCTCATGTTAAGAACAGGGTCTAATTTTAACACGTGCGTATGGTTCTTCCCTTCCTCTTGAAATCCAAAGGGTATGAGAGTACTTCTCATTGACTGGATTGTACTCTCTTTACCGCTTGTCCTATCAGAAAATAGTTTTTTTTTTCAGAAAAAGAAACAAAACCCCTAAAGACACTACTGAAGTTAAAATCAGATTGTGTACACAAACACACACACACACACACAGGGACAGACAGACAGACAGACAGACAGACAGACAGACAGACAGACAGACACACACAAATCATACAGGCGACCCCTTGTGCGTATATCCCAGCTATAGGTCTTTATGAATACAAAATGTATTGTAAATAGAGATGAGCATGAAACAAAAGCAGTGATTCGTGATGATTCGTCATTCGTGGCAAATCATGAACCACCGCAAATCCCTAGATTATAGGACTATAGGTTCATTTTTCTGATTTGTGTCTGGGGGAACCTGCCACCACTGCTTCCTCTTCTTCCTCTGCTGTTGCCTCCCTCCCACCCCCTATCTATTGCCCCATCACCTTCCTACCTACAGGGGGCGGGTGGACCTGCCCCCCCTTGCCGAACAAAACAAAGTGCCGAGGGAAAAATAAGTTTGCCCTTTCATTTTGCTTCAGCAAAACAGAATCCCCAAATCAGGTCAGGAACCGAACTTTGAACCAGTTCCTTTCATCGATTTTTCTAGTTCACCGTTCAGTCTGTGCCTCTCTCTAATTGTGAACATGTTGTCTTACTTACAGATGTTCTCCAAAACAATCCGTTTGGCCACGAGGGCCTGTAATTTATATCGGCCATAGGATGACATTTTACACAATCTATTAGAAGCTGCAGAGAGTTGTGCTGTAGTTGTATGGGTTTCATACAGAATAAATCACTGCTGTGTTTTTTGTGGTTCTGTGGCAGTTGTGCAGTACAGCGTGCTTTCTGCAGTTTATTTCTCTCTTTATTTATTTATTTATTTATTTAATTTATATGCCACCCACACTACCCAAAGCAGTCCGCCCGGTCCCAATTCATAAATGTAGTGTTCTTAACACTGCAGATTAATGTCACACCTTCATGGAGCAGAACCTGTTAGTCTGATAAAGTGATTGGTGTGTGTATATGTCATATATAGATGTGTGTGTGTGTGTGTGTGTTTGTGTGCTGTCAAGGCTCTGTTTGTGTTTCTCCATGTTCTCGTGTCTGTGTCTCTCTCTGTGTGAGAGACAGAGAGACAAGAAAGAGAGAGAGAGAGACAGTGCATCCATTTATATATATGAGGAAAGCAAATACTGAGACTTTGACAGCTGATCAGTGCTGAGATGTCTGGAAAACTCCAGAGACCAATGAGAGATTTTTCATTTGGCAACCAGTTGAAAAGGCATTGTCAGGGGATGAAAAAAGAGAAATAATAAATAAAACTAAGTTCTGGTAGTTTTGGAGAGCCAACAAGCAGGTTGTAATTTGCTAAAATGGACAAATATACTAGAGAGATGTCCATTGTTCTCTCGTTGATCGTTGCTCTAAAAAGAGCAGATTTTATGGAATCAGTTGGATAATCTACCTAAATTGCTATATCCTGCTATACAGTCCTTGAAGTGGTTCGTTTTTCCTTTCTTCTTCAGGGTTGTGCATCTTTCTCTGTTGTAGCACACAGAGAATTGTGGTGCCTTAAAGACTAACAGGTGTGCTTTGGCAGAAACTTCTCTGGACCGCATCTGATCACGTGGACTTCAGGTCAAATGAAACATGTTTGTCTTTCAAGTGACACAAAAGGTTTGCTTTTCCATTTCTATAGTTCTTGGGGTCCTATTCACATTTTTGTTTAATCTGATTGGCTGTGGTCTATTCATCTTTTTATTTATTTATCTATTTGTTTGTTTGTTTGTTTGTTTGTTTGTTTATTTATTTATTTATTTATTTATTTATTTACGACTATTGGGCCATCTACAATATTGTAGGCTCTGATCAGCAGAAGCTTGTACACATTTGAAGTGCTTAGCTGTCATGTGCCATTCACATGAGAACAGTGTCTATTTTACATTCTGACAAAAAGGAAAAAAAGCATCCATTTCCTAATATATTCCTGGTTTTGTTTTTGCACAAAATATGTTTTCCACCTCTGCTCCAGGCTTCCAGGAACAAGGCTGCTTTGTAGTCTAGTAGTTCAATATAATCTAGTAGTAAGCACTTTTATCTCTCGTGGCTCTATTTTGGCTAAAGGCCCAGATGCAGAATCAAGCCTTACAGGCAAATCCAGCACAGCAGAAGTAACAGGACCAAGAAAAAATCTGTTCTACACAAATCATAACTGCAATGGATGGAATTTGAATCAATCTAAATCTCCCACTATAATTTTCAGGGTCTTTTTAAAAGGGGAATAGAGGGGTATCAGCCGTGAGAGAGACAAATTATTCACAAAGATGAAAGGAATAAAAATATTGAAGAAGTTTGGAACAATTCATATTCATTCATTCATTCATTCATTCATTCATTCATTCATTCATTCATTCCACTTCTATACTGCTCCATTAATTTTATCATTCTCTGATGGGGAGGTGAATCCACCCTGGCATTTATTCAGCGTTTAGAAGAGGTATCCAAAGTGATGAGCTTCTTTCGTGGATGATGTTTAGCGGTCAGAGCAGACCCACTGCCCCAGTAGTCCTGGGGCCACCAGCTGTCGCTGATGCAAATCGGTCTGTAATTTGCAGTGTGGCCCCAAGTGAACACACACTGAGCTTTAAGCCAGGATGTGGCTTTTGCCTCAGTGGGCCCTTCTACAGGACTTTAAGAAGAGATCCCATAGAGTTACTCTTTCATCCTCTCCCATTATACTTTCTCCTGCCTGTTTCTACTACAAGTTGGTGAGGTCACGAATTACTTCTCCAATATGTGGATTGTTTCTTTACACCTGCATCTCCAGATGCAGAGATGCGCCAAATGAGAGTTCATGCTGAGCTTTGTCTATTGTGTTGGAGTTAAGTGTGCAGTCACTCATTCTTCAGGGTCTAAGGTGATTGAAACTCTTCTACAGAATAACTTTTTTTAAAGGTTGCAATGAGCTTGCATACCCTGAAACCCCTGTGGTGAACAGCTTTCCTTAGCAATGCTGGCATACAAATTGGTTTTTCAGAGAAATTTTAAAAGGCCAGCTATTCATATTGACATTTTCCCCTCTGTCTTTCCCTCCAAACCTGAGCAATCCTTTCCCTCTCTGTCTCCGAGGAATAAATCAGTCTGTGTCAGTTTTACATTTTATGCGTTTGTAACCCTATCCCATGTTGATTTGAACATTTAAAACAAAAAACAAAACAAAGCTCTAAAACTGCAGGTTGTTTTTGAAGAGACAATATTTTTCCCCCACAGAGCATGCATTTTTGTATGCATTTTGTCCCAACATGCTTGTGCTTGAATAGTTGTTTTTAAAACTGAGAATTGTTATAGAGATTTGGGGAAGTGTGAAAACCAAAATATGACCTTGTTCAGATCCATGCATTTGTCTCTCAGAAGTAGAATTAGGTCATTTGCTTGAAAATACCAAATGAATGAAAACTTCCAGCATATCTGTTTTTCAACTCAAGGCACGACGTCTGACAGGATAGATCCAACTTGTTATCTTGATAAGTATTACATGGACAACCACTATGCCAACTTTTGCAGCATGCCTAGTGTGGATATGAGGTAAGATTTCCCAGGTGGCCTCTCTCAGGTCCTCAAACTCCCAACTAAGAATTGCCATATTCTACTAGGTGTTTCAAAGCATTTCTCATGCTCATGAAGGCAGGCTGAGTAGATAAGTCAAGATTGCTTGCTGAGAGCTTTTTGACCTCCAGAAGATTTCTTGCTTCTAGTATGAGAGTGAAAGAAGTGGTGTTTCTTAAGTTTCCACAATATGCCCAAAATATCTTTGAACAAAACTACAGATTGGTTGTTGTGGGTTTTTCGGGCTCTTTGGCCATGCTCTAAAGGTTGTTCTTCCTAACGTTTTGCCAGTCTCTGTGGCCGGCCTCTTCAGAGGACTGGAGTAGCACTACAGATTATTTTCTCCTCTTTGTGAAGCAAAGCCTACACACACACACACACACATCCACACACATGAAACAGAATGGCTGATTGATTGAAATCAATGCAAGAGAAGCACTCCGACACTTCTAGTTTTAAAGAGTCTATCGGTATTTGGCTGCAAAGCCAGAGGCTGGGAGTTCGATTCCTCATTGTGCCTTCTAAGAGAAGAGCCACCTTGTGTGACCTTGGGCAAGCTGCACATTCTCAGGGCACCCCCAGAAGAAAGGAACAATAAAGTACTTCTGAGTATCCTCTACATACATGGGAAAATCCTGAAGAGTCACCATAAGTCAGAACTGACTCAATGGCCCATAATAATAATAATAATAATGTATGCAATTAGGTAGCAGCTATCGCAATCTTGTGCAATTGCAGAACTGTTTAATTTGTGCAAAAAAACATTGACAAAAATATGAGAACTCTCACTGATACCAATAGAAAATGCTTTGTCATCTTGTGGGTGAGAAGAGGAGGGGGGGTTTCTTGGTTTCACACAAAAACACAAAGGAACCAAGCAAGGATTTTACACGTCTTGCCTCTACATAGAAAAATGAGGCTGGTTTCCCCCCTACATGGTCTTTCCACCAGCAAGCAAAGATATTTTTTATTCATGCAGGTCTTTGACAACTAACCTTGTTTGCTGCAAAAAGCACCTTGATTAGGGTGGTGCCACCTTTAATGGAGAGAGTTGCTGTCATTTACTTATAATGATATGTCTTTTAATTGATTATGCATTTCCCGAATTTGCCTTTCAGTTGTAAGCCACCTTGGAGACCTGTCATGAGACGAAGAAAGGAAAAATATAAACCAAATAAATAATCAGGGAACTGGAAGGACTTTGGTTTAATTCACATTTGGTAGGAACATATGCACCTAAACGAAGTCACTGTAAGTCTCAAACCAATACAGACATGAAAGCACAGTTATTGCTCAATGTTGTCCACATAAAAAAGAGCTATGGCTCAAGACAGTGACTCCCAGGGAAAAAAGAAATGTGATGTTTTGTGTCCCTGGAGGCCTCAGGAGCAGTGGTTTTCACTTAAAGGACTGGGAAGGTTGTGGCTAAAATGTCCCATTCCAAACATCTAAGGAAGCAAACCAGCTGTTTCTATCTGGAAACTTATAGTTTACCTTTAAAAAAAAAAAAAGTCCCAAACAAGCCATTTTTAGTCTTCTTATGACCTGTGGAAAAGGACAGAAACACACATTCCACCCATAGGCACCCCGAGATACGAATTCCTGTGTTATGGAGGAATTCTAAAATTCAGAAATGTAGAATTTGCAAAGAGAGAGAGAGAGAAAAAATGGGGAAATGGTTTTCTTTTTTTAAACCCTTGATCTTCCCCATCATCCTTTCTTGCACCAGCCTCTTCCTCTTTCCCAATTCCATCATTACCTACCCTGTTTGTTGATTTGAACCTGACTGCAAAAGAAAAAGACTCCGCAAAAGGTTAATATAATATGGGACGCAGTCAAGGTGAATGAAATAGATACACATATTCTCTCCACTCTTGAAAGCTTGTGAGGCCTCAGAGGTGGCCGTTTCAATAGCCTGGCAGATCATTTTGACTTTCTCATTCACTGTCCCATTTTTATTTATTTCCTACTTATTGCTCTCTCTCTCTCTCTTTGCTATGCCTAGGAAAAAAGCAAGGGGCAATATATCAATTTAATCTAAAGAGACTAAGCCAGTGTTTGTCATTAAGGATGTCAAAGGAGAATACAGTCAATAAGCTTAATGCTTTGATTCAGGACCGTGCATGAACAGGGCCTTGTGTTTGCAAGCTGTAAACCAAAATGGCTTTCTTTTATCAGCTAGCATTTTTTGCTGAGGAATGTTTGAAAAGACACTATAATAAACTCAACAGTTAAGCAGCATTTATAATCTGGGAAGTCAGAAAAGACTTGATGGCATGTTGTGTGCAGGAATCAGTAAGCATTTACCTGAATAATGACTGTGTGCTGTCAAGTCAATGCTGACTTATAGCTACCCTTTTCAGGGTTTTCTAGATAGAGCATTCAGAAGTGGTTGTTGTGCGTTTTTTGGGCTCCTTGGCCGTGTTCTGAAGGTTGTTCTTCCTAATGTTTAGCCAGTCTCTGTGGCCGGCATCTTCAGAGGACAGAGACTGGTGCAACGTTAGGAAGAACAACCTTCAGAACATGGCCAAAGAGCCTGAAAAACCCACAACAACCATTAGATCCCGGCCGTGAAAGCCTTCGCGAATACATTCAGAAGTGGTTTGCCATTTCCTTCCTCTGGGAGCGCCCTGGGACTGTGCAGCTGGCCCAAGGCAGAACAGGTTGACTTCCCCCCCCTTGAAGGTGCAAGAGGGAATCAAGGGGACAAAATGATGTGTATAAACTAGATGTCATTGCCCAAAAGCCCCAGGGATGGATGGCGTTCTCTGATCCCTGGAAGCTCTCCACCTCTAGTGTACTTGGACCATTTCTATAAGGAATAACCCAAACTCCAAATTTCATAGATTTGATGACACTCATGCAAACAGCAATTGTGTGCATGGTTTTTTGTAAATGTAAACATCAAGTATGGGACACCCAGGCTTTAGTGGGACCACACCAGGGATAAATGATTGAAATCCTCTTTCTCTACTTTTCAAGGTCCCAAGTCTGGATTCCCAGCACTGCTCCCACCTTGACACCTGTGATTCCTGCTTTGTAAAAGTCATTCACCTTTCAAATGTGTCCATTTCTAACTGTTTGATTGGGCTTATGTCTTGTTGGGAAGGCTATCTGTGGAGCAGAAACCGCCTGATATACTGTAAGTAGCCATGGAATTAAAAGACACCTGCTTCTTGGGAAGAAAGCAATGACAAACCTAGACAGCATCTTAAAAAGCAGAGACATCACATTGCCATCAAAGCTATGGTTTTCCTAGTAGTGATGTATGGAAGTGAGAGCTGGACCATAAAGAAGGCTGACCATCAAAGAATTGAATTTGACCAAACTCCGGGAGGCAGTGGAAGACAAGAGGGCTTGTCATGCTCTGGTCCATGAGGTCACGAAGAGTCGGATGTGACTTAACAACAAGAAGAAGATTAAAAAGGGTTTGACTTGCTAGTGAGATTGCCGAGTCATGCATCTCTAAGGGAAACAGGTTGATTCCTAACCTTTGGCCCTCCAGATGTTTTGGAATTCCATTTCCAGAATCCCTGTCTATTGGCCACATTTGTTGGGGTTTCTGCGAGATGAAATCCAAAACATCTGGGCCAAATCAAAAACAAAAGGCAAAGATTGAGAACCATTGCTTGAGATAATGGTCCAGCCATTAAGTAATATATATAATCCAAATGTAATAAAACTGCTCAGGTTTGGTTGTGCTGGCATGAAGTGTTGCAATGTGATAACTGCAGCAAATCATGGCAAACCACATCCAGACTGAAGAGCGAGTGCTTTAGAAGCCAGAAGACCAGTGGACGGGAAATTGTGGGTACAAAGTACAGCAAGCAGAAGATGTTCTGCTTCATCACTTGGATTTGGACATAAATCAAACCAGCTTGCAATAAATAAAAGCATCCAGGAAGGAGCTAAAGATGTCTGATGAAGTCCTAGAGCTGCTTGACTGAAACTTACTTGAACCAGATTTATATTAGGTTCATTTTCCCCCCATTTTCCATTATTACATGTTAAGGCCATACCACAATATATAACTAAGGCTGCAATCCAAACACATTTTGCAGACAGAAACCCATCCTGCACTTAACAGAGATGACTTTTGAGCAGACATTTATTGGACAGAGTTGTAATCCTTTACCTGCTTCCCTGCAAGGAAGCCCTTTAAATCCAGTGGGATGTCCTTCTGAGTAGAAACACACAGGAATTACAAGCAAAGTGTAACCAACTTTAGAAGTGCATTACATTCCTTGGTGTTCAAACTTTCTTCATGTGGGCTGAAGAGGAATTCACACTTTATGCAGAACAATCTCTAATTTCCCCCCTCTGGGTAGATCTATAATTGCCTAGTTAAGTAGGTTTGCTTAGTCTACAGGCACCCTCAGGATGGTAAAGAGCTGTGGCTAGTCCCTTTTGAATTCCACTAATTTACACATTGGTTTTTATATCATTTTTAAATTCAAGATCAGACTCTGGAATTATCTGTCACTCTCCTATATCTTAGATCTTGCTCAGCCTTTACTTGCAAAATTTAATTTATGAGTTTCCAAAACTTTAATCCTCCCTCCTTCAAATGCTTCAATTACGGCTTGGTTTTATAACTTTGATGTGACTTAACTCTATGTGAGAGAACAATTCAGCAACTTACTCTCTTCAAATACTTAGTTATAGATGATTAATCTTCATCCCATTAGTTTTTCAGGCTCACTGTGTGCTTGCTTTCTTCCTCAGTGCAGAATGAGAGATGAGCAAACCCTTTGGTTTTATTCGTATCTTGACCATCACTCAAATAGAAACCCTTCCTTAAATATAAAAGATATGAATGGTCATTCTTAGAAATCAATTAAGCATATGTATAACACATTAAACATATTTTCTTTCCTTTTAAAACTTTTTTTGTTTTTTGCATGCTTAACATAACAATATAAACTTAGGTAAAGGTAAAGGTAAAGGTTCCCCTTGACAATTTTTGTCCAGTCATGTTCAACTCTAGGGGGTGGTGCTCATCCCCGTTTCCAAGCCATAGAGCCAGCGTTTTGTCCGAAGACAATCTTCCGTGGTCACATGGCCAGTGCAACTTAGACACGGAACGCTGTTACCTTCCCACCGAAGTGGTCCCTATTTATCTACTTGCATTTGCATGCTTTCGAACCGCTAGGTTGGCGGGAGCTGGGACAAGTGATGGGAGCTCACTCCATCGCGTGGATTCAATCTTACGACTGCTTGATCTTCTGACCCTGCAGCACAGGCTTCTGCGGTTTAGCCCACAGCGCCACCACATCCCTATAAACTTAAATTACACTAAAAAGAAAAAATTAAAAATGAGCAAAATAGAACCAAGAGAAGAGAACAGACAGCCAGGTCAATACAATATAAAATAGTATGGTATTATATACATTCACAATAAATTATCTTATGCATTTACAATGAGTCAGTGAAGGGCTTCCATATATCTACACAGATATCCTAAGGACGTTGCTTTCTGTATGATATTCATTCAAAAGAGGCTAATTGTCACAGGTCTTCTGACCATTGTGTGAAGGGTGGAGGATGATCATCTTTCCAGGCTTTTAATATACGTATTTTTGCCACCACAAGTGCTCTCAATGCTTGAACTTCAATCGAGAAGCAACAGTCTTCAGGCTCTGGATGATTATCTAAGTTTCTCTTGAATGCCTCCAGTGTTGGAGCACTCACCAACTCCCGAGGTAACTGGTTCCACTGTCGTACTGCTCTAACAGTTAGGAAGTTTTTCCTGACATTCAACCAAAATCTGGCTTCCTTTAACTTGAGCCCATTGTTGCGTGTTCTGCACTCTGGGATGATCGAGAACAGATGTTGCCCCTCCTCTATAAGACAGCCTTTCAAATATTTGAAAAATGAGATTAGATCACCCCTCAGTCTTCCTTTCTCGAGGCTTAACATGCCCAGTTCTTTCAGCCTTTCCTCATAAGGCTTGGTTTCCAGCCCCCTGATCATCCTTGTCACCCTCCTCTGAACTTGTTTGAATTTGTTAGCATCCTTCTTGAAGTGTGGTGTCCAGAACTAGACACAAGACTCAAAATGAAGTATTGAATAGAGGTGCTGAATAGAGGGGGACTAGCACCTCACGGGATTTGGAAACTGTACTTCTATTAATGCAGCCTAAAATTGCATTTGCCTTTTTTGTAGCCACAGACACACTGTTGACTCATATTTAGCTTGTGATCTACAAAAATTCCAAGATCCTTCTCGCTCATTGTTTTGCTGAGCCAGGTATCCCCCATCTTGTATCTGTGCAATTGGTTTATCTTTCCAAGGTGCAGGACTTTGCACTTCTCCCTGTTTATTTTCATTCTCTTGCTTTCAGCCCAGTGCTCCATCCTATCAAGGTCATTTTGAATTTTGATTCTGTCACATCCAAATTACTTCAATCCTAACAGGGAGTTTTCAAGATATGGGAGATCTTTAAACAGTGTTTTTTTCCAGTTCTACCCTCCAGTGAGTTCCTGTGGCTAAGCGGGGATTCAAACAAGATTTCTTGAGTCCTTGTCTGTCCCTCTTCCCGCAACACCATACTGGCTCTCACTTTCAATCCTATTATGTGAGTGTTATGTGCCATTTAAGTCAGTTCTTAGCTATGGTGACTCTTATAGGGCTTCCAAGCCATGCGGGACAATCAAGGGATGGCTTACTAGTACCAATCCCAGTGAGTTTCCATGGCTGAGCAGGATTCAAACCCAAGTCTTCCGAGTCCAACAGTCAATCCCCTACATTACACTGGCTTTCTTTTCATTACCTCACTATTTTCTTTTTGCCATCTTATCTACTTTTGCACATGTCCAGCTGGCCTCTTGGGAGGCACCTCCCTCAGCCCAGCACTGTGATGTTTGCATGTGGCAGGAGACACAATCAATGCTTATTTAAATAGCCAGGGAGCTAAAAAGCTGAATATTTAAACCCAGTGCATAAATCTGTAATTTAAACGTGCCCGAGGGCTGTGATTACTTACAGCTTCAGAATGTGCCGCATGAAGCTCCTTCGGAAAATACAAGCTGCCCGTCTTCCGTAGTGCTTTATTAACCTTCCCTGCCAAATGAGTAAGGCCTCCATTAAATCCATGCATACATAACTTATTACAGCTGCCCGTTCCTTGCTAAAAATAAAGAAAACATTATCCACTTCTTACTAGGGTATTCCATTTGGGGAAAGAAAATTCTGGCAGTGGAAGAAGGATGCTTTCTGGTGGGTTTGATGGGCTCATAGTAATCCTACTATGTCGTTCAAAGATAAGGAGCCTTAAGGTGTCCCCAGAAGCCTCAGCCAGCCACACCTCCCCTCCAATTAAGTCTGCATGCAGGAAAGCAGTTAGAATGGTTAAAATGTAGTCTGCAGGAGAGAGTCTGTTGGGGCCCACTACTGTAAGCAGTCTTCTTCCTCTTTTGTACAATGTGCTGTTTTTGATCTGTCCACAATTGTGAGTAAATGAAATCTTTTTACTCTTTCTCTTATCTATATCTCAGAGTGAGTTATACAGATTGTAAGTGCCAGGTGATAAGACAAGAAGGGGTTGTGTACCTTGGGGGAGGGACTTAAAGCTAATTTTGCTCTGTAGGTCCCTGCACTTCTACTGTGTAGCTAGAGGAGTTCAGCTAAAATCCCAAACTCTGCAACACTTCTTTCAAAATCCCCAGTCTGAAACCACCAAGCCAAGTTGTTTGCTAAGGGGACATTTTGGCTGTCCTGCATGATTTTCGCCCCCAAAGTAGGAGATAATGAAGAAACAGGAAATGTAAAGTGGATGGGACTGTCAGTAAAGTTTGAGAGAAAGTCCTGCTCTGCAAAGTTTTATATGGTCATAAAATGGAATGCCTCTGGTTGGCACTTTTTTCTGAGCCAAGCATTTGCTCCTGCTGCTTATTCTCTCTGAAGGTTTAGTGCCTGTTTTTCAGAGGTTGGTCGATTCATCTTGTGGCAGAGAGTTTCAATATGGAGTGTGTATCGGTGCTTCCCCCACAAGGCTAATAAAGAGATTATGACACACTCTTTGAAACACTTAATGTGCTATGACCCTTTAAAAAGAAAAAGGAGAAAAAAGCAACATGTCATTTAAAGTCTCTGAGTTTTGATGTCAAGTGAAACATTTGCAGGTGGAGGGGTGGGAAGAGAGAAGGAATTTAATAGCAAGTCCGACATGCACTATTTTATCTTTACAACTCCAGTTGCCTGCTTCCCTGCGCTGCCCCATTATGGGGAAGATCAGGCTTTCCACTCCCATCCGAGAGAGTACGTTAACCATGGCAGAAAGGAGTGGAGATTGTGGTACCTGATCAATGAAGAGAAAAATGTGTTACTTCTTCATGTGGCCCAGCACTGACCTTCTGCAGTCTTACTCAATTCTCAAGGTTGGGTTGGGCAGGCGGGACAGAAATAACATTGGCTCCCTGCCATTTATGGTTTCCAGATCAACAGCAAGAAGAAGAAATCAAAATAATCAGGGACATTTTATCTTTTAATGGCAGGTGACGGCGGAGTGGGAATGGCGCCATGCCTGAGAGGCGGCAAACAAATACCGCTGCATCTTCAGCAACAACTACCACCACCATCAGTCATAGGAGAAGAAGTATTACTGTATATATATCATGGCATCTGATAAAGTATTTTGTAGCTCACGACAGCTCACACTGAAATAACCACGCTGTTCTCAGAGAGGCTGCAATACTTTTGGCTTCAGTTTGGTTATTCCCTTTTGTGACACATCGTGCTGCATAGCAGTGTTAGGTTTTGCTAAACTCTTAAGCAATGCGGAGCAATAGCCATTTCCAAGATGGTGCGTGCTCCAACGCTGGAGGCATTCAAGAGCAAGTCAGATCTGCTTTGATATTGATTCCTGCATTGAGCAGGGAGTCTGACTCAATTGCCTTATAGGACCCTTCCAACTCAATTAATGTATGGTTCTAAAATGATAAACTGCAGATGTGTTAGACTACAGCTGCCATCATCCTCAACCAGCCCCCATTTCTGTAATACAAGATTAACAATGGAACCCTGTTTGTATGCTATTGTTTCCAAATAGGACTGGCAATTATACAGGAAGAGTATTTTACTCGCCTACTTTCCCTGTTTATGGTCAATATTATTTTTGGAAGTTTGAGGAATTCCTGCTCTCTCTAATACACATACACACGCACACCCCTAGCTCCAGTGGATAATGGAGACTCTGATCCCAATGGAGCAGTGAAGCCATTCTGGATTTTAGTCCAAACTTCAAAGCAGTGACTCAAATTACTGAGCCCCATTTTGGGGAGAGGATTCAGCACTCTGAATAGTTCCTGCAACGATTGGACTAATATTTGAAGCACAATCCACCATGTCATGTACTTCCAAGCCACCAGTCTCTGCTACCTAGCTTTCAACGTTCCTTCAGTCCAGCCAAGAAACAGAGCAGAGGGTGGACAGAAATCGGTGAACAGAAATTGGTGGGATCAAGTAATGCCTACTACTGCTGTTGGATCATCAGCAACAAGATCAGCATCAGGTTCTGATGCTATCCTTCTCAAACAGAGTGGGCAACTTGTCAGGAAACCTCTCCTCAAGACCAAGAGCTCTCTCAACAATTCCTTATTCTTGCTGCCTTGAATACATACTCTGCCCAAGTGAGTCATCCTCATCAAGAGAAGGAAAGATGGAAGGAACAGCAACCTCTGTTTACCTGACCATCTCCCTGTGTGAAGCAATGTAAACTGGATCCTAGATACCTCCAATACTTACAGCCAGCAGTTGGGAAGCAGTAGACTGAATCTCAACCCAAAAGGTGCTTCCAATTATACCTGTTAATTCTTACATAGAAGAAGGATTTCTTTTGATGACAGGAATCCCTATAATGCGGCACAATGCTTCTACATGAGAGTATACAGATACTCCTGCGTGGATGCAGCACTTTTCAAATACATGACATGTAATCATACAGAGGAAGGGCAGGATCTGTGCTGCATGCAATACTGGTTTCATGTTACCGGAAGCTAGATTTCAGCCGAATCTCATGGAAAACGTACTAACTGTTAGAGCAGTACAACAATAGAACCCAACTTCCTTGGGAGGTGTTGGCTGCTCCAATGCTGGAAGTATTCACGGGAAAAATTGGACAGCCATCTGTCAGATCTGCTTTGAGTTGGATTCCTACATTGAGCAGGGGGTTGGGCTCAATGACCTTAAAGGGCCCTTCCAACTCAATTATTCTATGATTATAGCCTACAAGAGTCTTTTCATTTTGTATATCCTCCTTTCCTCATATTCACCCCATCGCACTGGCTAGTATCTTCCTGGATGAGTACCCGTTCATGTGCTCAGTCCCCCCCCCCTCCATCTTTAATATCATGGGGTTTGCCAAGTGGAACGGATTGTGATTGTAACTGGATTGAAAAAGGAAGGCTTTCATTGCAGTAAATATTGCTGGAAACATTGAACAATACCAAACAGTTTCAGTGTTACCATCTGCCACAACAAAATCATTTATCACCAGTACAGAGAGAGAGAGTCTTAAATGCATATCTGCCAGGTTCTCATTTCAGCGGAAGGAGGGAGGAGAAAAGAAGCACAGCCACCAAAATACAGTATATTTAGAGCGGTTTAAAGCATTACAAGTGGGTGGCCAAAAGCTTCCAGTGACCTCTGCTTGATGCATCATCATAAATAACAACAAACAGCAATGCCATACATGATTAATTAAAATTGCAGAGTCCAAAATGAAGGAACGCCACCATGATATGGTCTGTTCAATGGAAGGCTGGTTCAGAAAATTCAATTACTTGTATATAAATAAATTATTCTGAAAAGGGAGAGGAAAAGATATATCATGGGAGACATTTTAGATCATTAGTGAAAGTTAATTATTGAAGAACTTTTTTTCTAACCTAAAGCAAAAAAAAATGCTTTTAAGTTTGCATTTTTATCAGTTGTTTAACTACTAGACAGAGGTAAAACTAATGCTAAACAGAATATATTTGGGGGGGTGTTTGCATTTAGGGTACTGGCTGAATTCTCAAGGAATTATGCACTTGGGGTCTCAAGACATGAAAACAAATCTCATGAAGGAGAAAGTTTGATACGCGTATGGGACAGGTGTCTTCAAAGCCCGGGTAGCCTTCTTTGCCGATTCCCAACTGACACCAAGGCTTCAGCACAGAAGAGTTTGTATGTGCATTGTGCTGGCTTCACTCCCAACTTTTGCCTGTCTCCAGCATTATTTTATTTTTACTTATTTATTTTATTGGATTTCTACCCCGCCCATCTAAACCAAAGGTTTACTCTGTTCTTACCAAGACCATGCCTGGTGACATCAAACTGACATGTCCCTGGGGTCACCAAGGTCTGTCCACAGGTTTAAGGTTTTAGTTCTGAAATATCAGGGAATGGGATGCTGTTGAACTGGCCAGGCTAAGGGGTCAGAGAGAGAGAGAGAGAGAGAGGGAGAGAAAGAGATATTGTGATCTTCCCTACCATCTTTTCATCCTCCCTTGGAGAAGAATCTACAGTGGTGCCTTGCAAGACAATGTTAATTTGTTCCGCGAAAATCGCTATCTTGCGAAAACATCATCTTGCGAAACATGGTTCCCCATTGGAATGCATTGAAATCTTCTTAATGCATTCCAATGGGAAAATCGTCGTCTCGCGAAAATCATCCATAGAAAAGTTTGTCTTATGGAACGCGATTCCCCATTGGAATGCATTGACATCTATTTAATGTGTTCCAATGGGGAAAAATTGTCGTCTTGCGAAAATCGTCCATAGAAAACATCATCTTGTGAAGTGCAACAGCGATTGCAAAAACTAATCGTCTTGCGGATTAATCATCTTGCGAGGCACCACTGTACAAGGAAGAACATCTCAGCTTGTTTAGTTCCTTGGGTGTCCGTGCGGCAGAATTCCACAACACAAATGAGATGTATTTTAAAAATACCCCATGGATAAGTGGGTCCTACTGTGCTGCGATGGGATACCCCTTTACTGGTCTTTGACTGTAATAAAGTATTCATTCATTCATTCATTCATTCATTCATTCATTCATTCGTTCATTCATTCATTCATGGGATACTCCAAGGATATGCTAGGGTTCTGCAGGTAGGGCTAAGAAAGACTCCTACCTGAGAGACACTGCTAATCATACTGACAATGATGAGATTGAGAATACTGTACTGGGATTGATGAATCAATATTCTGACCCTATATAAGCTTCCTCTGTGCCTTCCTGTGTAGCCCTTCAGAGATGATTCTTGAGAAATGCAGCCCACCTCCAAAAGAATTTTTCCAGGCTAGTGCCTGGGCATTCCAAAGACTGGCTTCCCCCACCACTAGCACCAGCTATTCTACAATGGGCCGGGTGGGGTCTCAACGTTAAGCCAGAGGAAGCTGAACTGAATAGAGATGAACCATAGAGAGCTTTGTAGAATCGATTAAACATTTGGGAAACGAGATCCAAAGGAATACTTGACTCCTAACATTCATATTGTCAACACCATAAAATATTTATTTGTAGGTATTTTAAAGCTGTTTATGTATTCCAGTTCTTCTGCATGCTTGTTCAATATTTATGTGGGCACTTTATTAATTAACACTTCAGGAACCCATGGTATTTGAATCATAACCATTTTTCAGCCTGAGGCAAAGCAGGCCTTTTGCAAAGTTCATTAACATTCACTGTGGTTGTGCAGTCATTAAGTTGGGGATCTCATTATGTAGCCATTAGGATAACATAAAACTAGTTTCAGTGGAGCACATTTGTTAATTATAAAGTAATCCAAACCAATCCAAAAGGAGAATCTATTTGATTTATTCTAATTGTTTATAGACACTATAAATCCCCCCCCCCCAGTTCTCCCATTCTGAACAGAATCCAAGGGGACGCAGCAAGACCGGCGTGATGCTTTTCATACTGTATATCAGGAAGGATGCCCCATAGGCTGTCAAGCAGATTTAGAAAAAAAAGGGTGCAAAAGGTTTGCAAGTCCATTTTAAAGGTATTTGCTGACATCCGTGATGCTTTAAAACAGTACCATGCAATTAACTAATGGCTGGATGGTAGGTCTTCTCCTTGATGGAAAGAAATTAGTGCTGAAAAAGAACAGAAGGATTGCAATACAGGCAGGCAAAGTCAGAGGGCAAACGAAACTCAGCCTAGGAAGTGCATGCCACCCCATTTATCTAATTGTTTTTAAATAATTTACAAGAGTCCCAGAGGTCATGTTGAACAATAACCCACTAAAACTAATAACTAATAAAAACCAAGTTTTTAACAGTGAACCGCAAGTAGAAGCAACCATCCGAATGAATAAAACAGCAGCCACAAGTCCAGTGAGATCAGAACACAGAAAGAGCATTAAGGCTTCCATGCTGGTCCAACGTATCTGGCAGCAGATAACTGAACTCACTCTTTCTCTTTCTCAAATATACACTGCCTTTCCACTAAAAGATAATGTTCATGATGACTGACAAAGGTTTAAAAAGAAGTAAAGTTTTTTTTAAAGAAGCAGAAACAAATGAAACTAACATTTAGCTAAAATAAATAATGTAAACTGCTCTCCCTGAAATACTGTAAAAATCAGCAAAATCCTTTGGACCCCTAAGGACCTGCAAAGGACACAAGTGAAAAACAGCACGGCAGGACAGGTTAAACATCAAATGCCTGTCTAAAAAGATGTGGTTTTTTTACAATTGGACTTCATAGTCCCTGAATACTATCTATTTCTGCATTGACATGTAAAGACTAGCTGTATAAATGCACAAATGCATGGAGTGTCTCAGTAACAGTAACTTAGACTTACAAGTATCTTTGAGGAGGTACCACCAACCAAAAGGCCATGTCGTTAGTCACTATTCCCTTCATCACTAACAATAGGGCCAAAAGGAGAATGATCTCTGAGGTACGGTAGGTCTTAGTGGTTGCTAATTTATGATAATGCAGGAAAAGGTAGCTGTTTTTTTTTTAAAAAAATTGTAAACAACAACATAAGATACATAAACCTAAATACAAATCAATTGTGTTCCCCACCACCCTACTCGGGACTTCTTGCAGTAATCTTCTTCTTCCATTGTCTTTATTCTTCTTCCTTGATTGTCCTCTTCTCCAGAACTTCATTGATTCCTGATTTGGAACTTTCCCTTTTGTTAGCACATATTCAATAAATCTGCCCCATATATCATAAAAAATATTTTTTCTTATCTCTCCTTTCTTAACCTTTAAATTACAAGTCAATTTATCATTTATAGCAATATTTCCATATTTCATTGTGCCATTTTTCCATTTGAAATTCAAATTTTGATTTCCATTTCCTAGCTGCTGTTAATAAATTGGTAGTCAACTCTCTAGTCATCATATCATATTCCACATGTATAAATATTGATAACAAAGCTATCTCAGGATAAAAGGTAGTTCTTGAATATCTCCAGCCCAAGACTTTTCTACTTTAAAAAAAGGATAGACAAGTCAACCTGTGTATGCAATAATAAGACGGTTCCATCTCTAACAATTTGTGATGCTTTTTTTTAAAAGGTATGATATTTGATCTTTTATCTTGCCCCTAATGTTTTTGAATTTTTGAAGGCACCCATTAAATGGTAAAATACTGAATGGCACAATCAAAATGATTGTTGTTGTTTAGTCATTTAGTCGTGTCCGACTCTTTGTGACCCCATGGACCAGAGCATGCCAGGCCCTCCTGTCTTCCACTGCCTCAAAATGACAGCAGTGTCCTATTTGCATAACAGTTTGGGCTGTACAAATTAGTTTGGTTAACTTAAAAATGTGCCCCAAAGAAAATTCTCTGCAATTCCTGCTAAAGCTGAAAAGACCAAACAAACACGTCAGCTTGGGAGCTGGAACTTTTCTGCCTATGTAGCTACGCGACAGGATTTCAGCCACTGAGACTGACATTGTTCCCCATGGGAATTTGTGCATCTTTTACTGCAACTTTGTAGTGTATCCGTTGATACAATCCACCCAATGCATACATTTCTTTCACAGTCTAAAGATAGTTTCTCTATACATATTTTTAGCTTTAAGCTTTGGAGCTTTTCATATATGAGAAAGAATGAATTGCTTTGTAAATATTTTGTTTCTCCCAAACACCCTGTAAGTCTTGCAAATGCATGAATTCTCAAGGTAAGATGTGATCCTTCTCATAATGAGCCATAGGAGGTGCAAACAAGCTACTTCAGCAAGCAAGCAGGCTTGAGTTTAAATCCAAGAAAGCCATTTTCTAAGTATACCTTGAACTAGATGGGGTTTCCTCTGCTATTCCATCTATAGAAACTGATTGAACTGCCAGAGGAATCAGCGCTGGCAAAGGAGCAGCATCCTTTCTCACCGCTGAGGGTATCAGGCCAGTATCGGGAATAAATGCAGGCCAAGTGGTACATGGAGCATGATGGCAGAAACAGGCAGATAAGTGCTACTGCTGGCCCCCAGCTTTCTGCCTCCAGAGAGGCAGTGGTAGGGCGAACTCCACACCACAGACTTTATGAAAAGGTCTCCCTTAAGCTCTATCCAGGTGTTCCTCACCCTGATGCTATAAACAAGCTTACAGGAGAACCTCCAGTAATCCCATTGTTGTCTTCTTGAGAGTTACAGTGCCAGGTCTAAAGGGAAGAAGAGTCCTCCTTGTATATAGGCTACACCCAAGGGGGAAAAACAGGTTTCGGTATTCTTCTCTCTCTATATAACCCGCTTGCAGACAGGAACCTTTCCTCTTCAGACCCTGTTCCTTAGCTATGAAGAATGCAACAACAGGAGAGACAAATTTTGTCACTTCCCTCTGTGTCCCCACCGGCAGGTTGACTCATGCCTGAACAACGCTTAAGTCTGTGAGGGCTTAAAGGCTGCGGTTTTGTTTTTCGGTCTTTAATTTTAAAAAAATCTTGCATTTATATAGATTTAAGGTAGAAGTTTCCTAATGCAGTCAATTTACTCAGAACGGCAATCCCATCCTGTCGCCCATGCCCATTTCCGGGTAAGCATGCCTAAAGCAGTCCCCACATTAGGGGTGATATTGTGTCCTGCTGTCTTTTCTTGGCAGCAATGATGTTTCACCACAGAAAGGTTCATATCAGGAAGACTACATTCAAGCTGTGTTTACTGCACTTTTTGTAGCATTTTAAGCCAAGAAATACTCACTGCTGTCAGGCAACAGAGCTGCTGCATCATCAATTAAAGATGCAAAGGCTCCAGTATTTTTCAGGTGGGGCGGGTGAAGAAACCTATGGTGCCTAATATTAAATGAAATGTAATGTAATGCTCAACAGGAGCAAGTGATAAAGGGACTGATTTATATCTGAGAACTTTAAAAGAGTTGGAATCCACTGTTCAAGGTTCTGCCTCTTCCCATTTAACTTCAAATTTTTCTCTACCCTCTGCACATGTTAGCTTTCAGCTCTGGTTAGCTCTCCAGTCCTACCCAAGGCTTATTTGGAGTCCAGTTCCCCCCCCCCAATGCCTCCTTGACAGGGGCTGGACCTGATGATCCATAAGGTCCCTTCCAGCCCTGCAGTTCTAAGATTATTATTCTTAGGGACTAGAGATGTGCATGGATTAATGAATTGCAAAATTCATCACAAATTGCAAATTTGTTGATTTGCATTCATCAGAAGTGACACAAGGATGAATATGAATCCATGGATTTTTAGTCATTTTTTATTTTTTGATTCGTTGGGCTATCAAACAGCCCCCAAGGCACCTAGAGACACGAAAGTTGTAGAGAGGCTTCCCCTCCTCTCCTCTACAGACCCTGCAAGGTTTGTGAAGTTTGGGTTTTGGACATCCAGATTATACACCCATAAATAACCCACCAGGAATTCCTCCCCGGCACATAGAGACACCAACATTGCAGAGGGGTTTCTCCTGAATCTCCTCTACAATCTCCTCACCTTTAGTGAAGATTTGGTTTGCGACATCTGAGTTATACACCCACAAACTGAATCCTCCCAAAAAAGTGCCCTTTAGCATCTGGCCTGCTGCAGTGCTGGAATTTTCCCAAAGTCAGCTGCTAAAGGGCACTTTTCTGGGGGGGGGAACACAGATTGTGAATGTATAACATGGAAGTCTGAAACCCAAGCTCCACCAAACCTGGGAGGTTTTGTACAGGATAGTTGGGCAATGCTTCTCTGTGATTTTGATGTTTCTAGGTGCCAGAGGAAACTTTTCCAGGGGGGCCTGTTTGTGGATGTATAAACCAGATGACTGAAACCCAAATTTGCAGGGCCTTTACAGGACAGTTAGGGAATTTTGGTGTCACTGGGGGCTGGGGGTGGGGGGGGATGTTTTATAAGGTATTAAATCAAGACAAAGCAACAAATCGATTTGTTGATTTCTCAGAAAAATAATCGTACGTTTGTGAATCATGATTAATCAAACCTGATGAATTATGAATCACAATAAAGCTCCAGGTTTTTTAAAAAAATTGTGCCCATCTCTACTGGGGATAGCTGGATAGCCCAGTGGTTTAGGCATCTGGCTGCAGAACCAGAGGCTGGGAGTTCAATTCCCCACTGGGCCTTCTTGATCGGGGATGATCCATAGGGTCCCTTCTAGCCCTGCACTTCTTAGATTATTATCATAATATTCATCATATGCAGGTAAGCCACATGTTCATATGCCACATCAAATACTACTTTTCAATTTGTCACTTTCCAGATGTTTTGGACTCCTAGAAATACTGAACAGCCAATAGTCAAGGATTCTGGGAACTGAAGTCTAAAACATCTGGTTCCCCTTTTAGATATTTCGCTGAATAGGTGAAAACCACTGATGTGGCCATTAAAGTGTAATGATTTAGGGTGCAAGACAATCAGACATGGACCTACACCCCTGCTTACGTTTGGAAAGGAATTAATGGAATGGGATTAATTGGCCCAAGTTTAATGATTATCAGGTTCTCCAATGACTGTAAAGTTATTCTCCGCTAGTTTTAGTGTTCTTGCGTTCAGCGGCTGCAATCTCCCACTCTTTTCTGGAAGCTGATCGAGTTCACCTTAGGTCTTCTTACCCTAATAGGAATTTAAGAGGCTGGTTGTGTTTTCCCCGGGGATCCATCCAAATCTCTTCCATATATCCTCTTTTTTGTTCATCGATCAGGACTGATTTAAGCAGGAACAAGAACATGCCTTGACCCAGCTTAATATCTTTGTTGGAGACAAAGGTCATTGTTTTAATTATATCCCTCATTGTTTCTCATAATTAACTGCATTTGTTAATATAACCACAGCTTATACTGTTTAGGGCAACTAATTAAGCACTTGATTTGCAGAGAAGGCTCTTCAATTGTAAGTTTTTACTTCTTCCTTTTTAACTCTCTCTTGTTCTTTCTCCTTTTTTGTACACACATTGCCTTAAGCAAAGGAGCAGAGATAAACTCGGGCTGCAATGTATTAATTTATTTGCAGCAAGGGTAGGCAACTTCCAAGGAATAGGGGGGCCATGCCAGACCTTTTCCACTCCCCCTCAAACTGACCAGAGGTTGTGCCAATAGCCATTCTGCTGCCCTGGCTGAAGTTTGGAAATATCCTCCAAATTTACCTGCACTGTAGTTTCTGTCCGAATCAAAAGTGATGTCTCCCTATGGTGTACACAGGTGCTAGAGTGTCTTTTTACATCATGGACTATGATGCAGCACACTTTGCAAGATTTTCAGATCCTTCCAGATGATGCAATTTCAGCTGGCAGGATTGATGACTGATGCCAGCAGCAGAGGTAAGGGCCAAAATAAGAAGGTTGGAGAACATATGTCTGTCTGTCTGCCTGTCTGCCTGTCTGCCTGTCTGTCTAGCTAGTATCCATAATACCAGAACTTGTTGTTTAGTCGTTAAGTCATGGCCGACTCTTTGTGACCCCACAAACCAGAACACGCCAGGCCCTCCTGTCTTCCACTACCTCCCGGAGTTTGGTCAAATTCATGATGGTTGCTTTGGTGACACTGTCCAACCGTCTCGTCCTCTGTCATCCAGAACTTAGGTTCTCCAATAAAACTGATTAGGAACAGATTCAGAACAATCAAAAAGAAGAGCTCAGTACAACATAATTAACATATGGACTCCACTGCTCTTAAAAGTTCTTTTCAGATATTCTCTGCTGTGGCCCGTAAACATTCATTAGGGCTTTCTTCTACTGTCTTAATAGTCTACATCTGTAAGTCAGAGGGTGGAGCATGGCTCTACAATGTTGCTTCCCCCTTGCAAAGGAATGAATGCAGTGGCTCAGCTTATCTTGTGGCAGTGAATTTTGTCCATCAGTTTGGCTTCCCAAGCATTAAAGATCTAATTTATTCTGTCTCAAGCAGCCAGATGGCTAGCCAGCTATCTCTTAGACACTATAAGCTGCAACAGAACAATACAAACTGATTCACACCATGAACACCCACTGTCCCAGCTTTCTATCATCCTTGTCCATCTGATATTCAGTATTCTTTATTTCCTGAAGGCCACTGAGCAACCTTATTGGACTTTTGTGTTATGCTGAAACCTTTGGACATTTTGCATATACTGTATTCTATTCTTCTGTAGATCTTGACTTTTGTCTGTAAATCTGTGTGTGTGCGCGTGCACGTGTGTGTCTGTGCGTGTGCGTGTGCGTGTGTGTGCATGCACACTTTGTTTCACAAGAGAAAAGGCACTCATTTTGCACATATTTTGCACAAATTATGTTACCAAATTGGCCAGGTTTGAAAAACACCCCCTGCAATGTGAGTATAGGTTAAATACAGTGGCAGAGAAGAGCTCTCTCTCAAAGGTCTAAAGGTAAGCCATGGCCCCAAGAGGAAACGACCCCCATCAAAAGTACATAAGACACAAACACCCCATCCAAAGACTCATCTCTAATTTAGTCATCTTCATTTTCCCCCTATGCCAAAAGGATTGTCTGGAGAAGGCAAATATCCTACAATGGTTTGCATATCTTCTTCCTTCTTAATAAATGGCCCATTCTGGGTTCCTTGTCTTTGGGATTAGCTAAGTGATTAGATAAAGATCTGGGCAGAACAAGAAACAGGACAGCAAGGGACTAGATCACTAGCCAGCCTGGTCAAGAAACCCTATAAAAAGACATCCTCCAAGACAGTCTAAGGAGAGGGGTAATCTTTGTCACTTATCTACATACTGGGAGGATCTTCCCCACACACTGGTGGCTTCCCACTCTACCCCCACTTTCTTGTGTGTGTATCTTTGTGTGTGTGCTTTAGGGAAAGGCCTTTCCTTTGAACCCCTCTCAGCCAACTGAGTTCTTTGAGCTTGTATTCCCCCATATTAGTCATACCTCCTTATGAATCTGTGCTCTCTGTTCATTCCTTTGAGTTTAATAAAATTCCCCTTATGCATAGCTCTGTGTATTTCTGAGCCCAATCTATGTCAAGACACACTATTGCCAAAGTTCAAAGATTCCTTGTGGGTAGGTCTCTGAGCATGTGTGAGTGCATACATGGCCTCTGCAGGGCGCACCTGATGACAGGTGAAGACCTTAACAGATCAAACAGCAACAGTGACAACAACAAAAGAAGCTATTCCATTTGCTCTCCATAGGAGTTAAGAAATTTTGCAGAGTTAAGGAGGCTTCTTGTCAAGTCAAGACTGCTTACCATGACAAGGATGTGGAATTTAGCAACGTCCTTACACACAGCATGCAAACACTCTCATATTGTTTATCAGTAACCTCACGTTGGCTCCATTTCTCTTGGCTTTAAAACTTCGCATTTGCTGCTAGAGGTGATGATGGGGGAGAGAGAGAGAGAGAGATAACTTTTCCTCTTTCTTCATGCCATGCAGATGCTGTTTGCTGGGCCTCCACCACCTGAGTTCTCTATTTGAAGGTATGATGCTCAAGAGAGGAAGAGAAACACAGAGATAAGTTCCCTGTGTCCACTTTGTTCTCACCATGCATTAGAAAGCAGCAACAGTAGCTTGCAGGACCTTCCACGGGAACCCTCCGTCTTCTCTGGCCACCCACCAAGAGGTCCGGAAAAAGCCGAGGCTCCCTTGGGTCCCAGCTAACTGCCAATGCAAATGAAAAGAAATTATTAGGCAGTCTGCAGCTCATCTTACATTTTGTCAGGCATCCAAAGAAGAAATGAATCTAGGAGAGCATAATTAGAATGTGGCCCATGATAATATCTGGCCAATCAAGCAATAAATGACTTTATGAAGAATGGGCTGTTAGAGGAAGCTCATCCAAAATGGATCTACATCATTTATTTTAGGTTTCTGTTTTGCAAAAGAAGAATCCCAGCATCAGAAGTGGAGTCAGGGTAGGATTCTGGGGAGAAGAAGGAAAGCAGAAGGATGGGTGGGGAGGGAATCCTGTGTGTTGAACATGCATACTGGTGGCCTGCTAAGTGTCACATCTTTGGATCCTGGCTTTACTCATGGATCAATATGGTGCACTTCTTGATCACAGAATCATGGAATTCAGTGGAAGAAGCCTACAAGGCCATCAAGTGCAACCCCCTGCTCAAGGCAGGAATCCAAATCAAAACAGACGTGACAGATGGTGATCCCCTCTTCCATGAAAATGCTTCTTTTGCACCTCTTCGTTGTTTGATTGCTGACATGGCACACAACACAGACTCAAGCTGGAGTACTAAAACTGTGAGATGTGCAGGAGATGGCAGATGCATCAGTTTTGCAATGCAGAACCATTGAGTCAAAGACAGAAAAGTTCCCCCAACCCTCTACAGTCACAGTGTTGGTTTACAACATTATTGTGGAAGCAATAATGTTAGTCAGTAGCCTGACTGTCCCTTGCTGTGTTCTTACAGTAGGTGGAAAAAGCACCAGTTAGTGCTTGCAGAACTCTTAAATCAAGATTTACATAAAGAAAGCATTGCAATGAAAGATGTCAGGAACAATCACAATAATTTTTAAAAATAAGTAAGGGAGAAAAAGTTTGCATAAATCTCTAGAAATATATTGAAGCTTCCAGGGAATCAAAGGTCCGTTTTGGAGAACATCAAAGGACGGCCTGGGTTTTTCAAATGATTGTTGTGCTTTGTTGTTCTAAATGTGCTTTAGTATTGATTTTATTTCCTGCTTTTAATATAATTCTTGTGTAATTCTTTTTAAATATTTGTACACTTACTATTTTTAGCTTTTAAATACTTTTTGAATTATTATTGGAGCCTCAGCTTCAGGATGTCCTTCCAAGTGAGCACTCAGGGTTGATTTCCTTAAGCATTATTGGATAACTAATCAATGGCAATGGTAGACAATAGCTTTCCCATCAATTCCAGGACTCTCTGATCAGACAGTCAATGGGATTCAGGCCATTGTTTCTCAACAAGTATTTAGAGTTTGCTTTCCTTGTTATAGATTATTTCCTCTTAGGTTCCTTTTTTTTCCTTTGGTGCCTTGGTGAAAAAGTCAAATTGCATGTTAAAGGAAAGGCACTTGTCCTGATATTATATTTTCCCTCCTGTCACATAGTTCCTTCAAGACTCTGTGCCCCAGCAATTTACTTACCAAATATATCTCTGACATTTCCATGCTGATGACCACTGAAAAACAAACACTAGCTAATTTGCAACATGGAGAATGAGGTGAACTCATACTCCCATGAAATAATGTCTTTCACACTTTAAGGGTGCTTTTCTACTAATGTCATGCTTATCACATCAGCTAATTCAGATTTGAAGAGCCAGAGGAAAGATACAACAAGGGCAGAGGCCATTACAACAACATATATGTACATGCTCTGCATGTACAGGAGCAAATCCATATCCAAATTACTACACAGCGAAAAAAGTGTAATACACTAGGATGAGGACATTTTTATTGGCCATCAACAACTCTTGACCACCTCCTGCAAATTATTCAGAAATCTATCAGTGGATCACAATCTATCTTTCTGCCCATAATATCCTGTAAGACAAATTGCTTAAAGGAACACGTTGGGTGGGCGTCTCCCTCTTACCTCTGAAGTTGTTGGGGTTTTTTTTTGCTGAAAATAAATATATATATATTTAAAAATCCCAGACTCAGGTAGTATGGTCATCACTACATTGCTGCTTTGAGGCATGAGGGCCTTATTGCAAAATGTGCAGCTGTAGCCCTCCTGATGTTCTTGAGCTGAAACTCCTTATAAAGCCCAGCCAGCATAGACAGTGATTAGGGCTTTTGAGATCTGTGCCCCAGCGTCTTTCAATTTACAGTTGCATAGGTTTCCAGGGTGAATATCTTTTGGTGTTAGTACTCCCTATTTCAGCTATTTATAATAATATTTTTCTGATTTTCATTCTTGTTGATTATCAAATCATCATCCTCAAGGCATGTCATGATTGTAATATAGTGTACATCAATACAGGAGAATACACTCCAGTTATCTTTTTTAATCTACCTCCAACTTTCTTTTAGCTTTACCTTTAGTCACCTGTTTGAAATTTAAATCACTTAACATACTTACTTAAGCTCAATTAGTGTCCTTAACCATTACATTATCTTTGATATGGAATAATTGCCTTTTTGCTAAAGCAAACAGGGCATCCCGTGCTCGTAACATCTGTTTTAGCAGGAGAAAGGTGTTGAAATGTCAATAACTTAGACAGCCGTTCCCTTCCACTTCCACAGGTAAATAGGAAAGCTTTTTAAAATGCCTATTAATGTATTACCGTGTCTCAAGGGTGCAATTATGCCATTAGATGTGGCACTGGTAGCATATCTGTGACTTTCCCTCCCCTGTGTTTACACAAGTGAGATGTTTAAATTAACTCGTACTTGTGCATGGTGAAACAAATTAGCATTTCAGGGGAGACAAAACTGCAGAAGTCAGGATTCAGGTAGAAAGGATTTGTAGAATGATCCATCTAAAAAAATGTCTGCTGTACATAATTCCATTGGACTGAACTCCATGCAATGACATGCAATATCTATGGATAGTGTCAAGGCTTGAACTAATGCTGCAAATCATTTTAAAGACTCTAGCCCCATTCTGGTGTTAACAAGGAGTGTGTACCCCAAACACAACAAGGGAGATCCTTTATCCTTACTCTCTTCCATCCCTAGAGGCAAAAATGTTGAAGCTGGGGCTGCCCTAATTTGGACACATTATGAAAAGGCAGGAAAAGACAACAATGCTGGGAAACGCAGCAGGAAAAGAGGAAGGCCAAATGCGAAGCGGAAGCCAGAGGCTTGAGTTTAGAGATGCTGGGCAGGATTGTTGAGGACAGAACATTCTGGAGATGGCTCATTCATAAGGCCGCCATGAGTATGAAGTTACAGCATAGAAGAAGAACAACAACAAAGAGGGAGATCAACCTGCGAAGTTTCAGACAAATAGCTTCAGACGTTTGCATGCTGAGCACCTTTAAACCTTTGCTTTTCCAAGACAGAAAGTGAGAGAGAGAGATCATGCCCCATGCAACTCAAATCGAGCTCCAGACACAAGGTGGTTTGCACAAACCCTTGGCTTCATCCTAAAACTGAATCCAGCCATTTTGCTCCAATGCGAACCTGTATCAGGCGAATTCAGTTCAGAATCCAAATCCGGTGCACAGCCCTTCTTTGATCTACTACTGATGATGTCACACCCCCATAGGTAGGACTGGTACGACACACTCTGGACTTGTGTGTGTGTGCGTGTGCGTGTGCGTGTGCATGTGTGTGCATACATGCATACACACTTCTCCCTTGAATTACAGGGATCTGAACAGCACAGGGTTTTTTCCCCAGTAAATAAATAAATATTCAATCAACACTGTGCTCTTGGCCACCAAAGGTGTTGATGTGGTCTACTTACCCCCAAACACAATATCTCTAATTCAGCCTCTAGATCAGGGGGTCATAAAACTCATGCCACACAGTATTGTATGGAAAAGATAGTCATCTCTCTCTCTCTCTCTCTCTCTCTCTCCATTAGACAACTGTTTATGCCTTGTAGTTACATTTTTGGGGAACATAAGACTTATACATGAATTTGGAAATATACAGGAGTCCAGCACCCCTAATCCCAGCATTATTGAAGGGAGAAGTGTAGTTCTTTTTAGACCCAAAGACTGTGATCACTTAGCTTACAATATTTCCTCTATCTGTTGATCTGATGTCTATGCGACAGCTTTGGGAATTTTTGTTCTGTCATTGACTGGCGTTAGGAACAATCTTAGATATCCCTAAATGTATTGAAATGAAGCAGTGCGTGGCTTTTCCTTTAAAGAAACAAAAACACAAACAACCACACAAAAATCATGTATGTATGTATGTATGTATGTATGTATGTATGCATGCATGCATGCATGCATGCATGTCTAATCTACAATTTATTTTTTTTCCCCCATGTCAAATCAGGATGATTTTCTTTGCAAATAACTGACTGACCCCATGTTCTTGTTTCCAAAGTATTTTAAACAGCTGTCCTATTTCCCCAGTCTCAGTTCCACATCTCTTTTCCTCCCACACTCTTTCTCTTTCTCTCAAAAAATAGAAAATATGTTTTAAATATTAACTGAGTTCTTCTTCTTTTCTTTTTTTTAAAAAGGAAATCTGTTGGCATTCACACCTACAGATGATGACAACAGCACCTAGGTTTGTTAAAGAAACATCAGTTGCACCTAGGTATAGGAAGACAGATGGTATGTTTCCATTTAATGCCGCGTCGTGCGGCTTCTGTCAGACTGCATCTCAGCTGATTGCTAGATTGCATGTTTTTGTGTTTATGAGCTTGGATACAAAGAAGGTAAAGTCTCACCTAAACCTGAAACCTGCATATTGATTTAGAAGGCACATCAATGAGAAATTTAAATGCCACAGAAGATTCGTTGCCTCGAAGTTAAGGGGTGTGTGTGAGAGAGAGACTGTTGTTTTTCTCTCATCAAATTTGTGCTACCTGTCTAGGGGGGAAAATCTGGTGTCCTTTCTATGATGTACTGCAGCACCCGGACTCACTCTGTGCCTGACCGATGGCTGTACAGATCAGAGCTCACCTGCCCTGCGCCCTCTTTGTAGACCCAATGATCTGACTCTTGCTCAGGTCCAGGACCGTGTTTGTTCCTTTCTTGTCCTCCGTGAAGGTCCCATTCTTGTGAATGGGGAAATACAAATGGCAAAGCCTGGTCAGTAGAACAGAATGGTCAGGGAACCAAGAGTGGCAGAAGTGGGTTCTCTGTTGTAATTTTGTTTTCCCTTTTCTTTGTTCTGTCCACCAAGAGACAGCTCACAACAGCTTGCCAAGGCAGTCACCCAGAAGGGAGTGAGAGAGGGACTTTAAAAGGACAATGGCTACATTCCTCTTTGATCCCCCTCTTAAAAGGGCCATGCTCAGCTCCTTGGCACTTGCAGTCTTATCTCTCTTCCTCACCTTTCCTCTGCCGTTGACCTGGACTTAGTGGGACAGTGGCCAAAGTATCATCATTGATTAATCAGTGATTTTTTAATCAGGAAAGACAATGAAGTTTTATTTCTAAGGTAAAGAACTGATGGCTAAGTGGTTTAGGTATCTGACTAAGGGGCCAGAGGCTGGGAGTTCGATTCCCCACAGTGCCACCTTGACAGGCTAGATTCAACGATCCACAGGGTCCCTTCCAGCTGTACAATTCTAAGATGATGATGATGATTTGTCATCTTGAAATTTCTTTTTCTTTTCCACTTGTAATCACATTATATGAATGCTAGCTTTAATATGAGGCAGCTTTATGTATCCTGTTCTGCCCTGTTAATATCTCTGGGCTCTGGGGATCTACTCTATGGATTCTACACAAATACTGTAGCCCAATGTGGTTCATTGTTGTCAGAAGAAAGGGCACATCTCTCTGAGAAGCAAAGCAACAAAACATATACACAGAGACACTGCAAGCAGAAAACAACTGACTTACAGTTAATAACCATGCTTAGCTTTAATCCTTAGAAGTCTATGACTTAAATCCAGTTGCTTAGCATAGTTAAGTCACGACTGCAATAGACCAATCATAATCAATAGCCTGTCTGAAGGAGCTGACTCACCAAATCCCTATGGATTCAATGGGCCTACTCTAATAAGCAACAGGATTTCAGCCAGTGCAGCAAAACAGCAGGCATTGCCATTCTGTGCCCTTTCCATTATTGGCGTGAAAGTATTATCGGTGTCATTTGCATAGTTCAGTTCAAGTTGTATGTAAGCTGCTCCGGCAGATAATGTCACAAAATCCTTCACCCTCTCACAGGACAAGGAGAATGTTTCCATCTAAAAGGACATCAGTTAAGGTTTGAATTAGAGATGGGCACGAACCACCGAACTGCCCTGGCTCTCCTGTCCCGCCTCCTCCAGGCACTGCCTCTGAGTGAGTGCCCCCTAGAGGAGGCGGGGCTGAGAAGCACCAAATACCTGTTCGACTGAAGAATGAATGGGCACAAAGCACAGAATCTGGGAGTTTGTGCCCATCTCTAATTTGGATCACTAATTCAGATTAAATCAGTTTGCACCCCCAAACCAGGGTGAGGAAAGGTTCCTTATTACAGGAGGGCTTCCTGTCCAGTTGTGCCACTACTGCATGAGAGGAAAGATCTCCATGAAATCATCCATAATTTTGTGACTGCTTCTTAGGACTGAACTATCTCTGTTGCACCAAACACACAATTAGAAATACACAGGTCTCAATCCGATGGTTACGAAAAAGGCAAATGCTATTTCAGGCTGCATTAACAAAAGAAGAGTCTCCACATCCCACAAGGTACTAGTTCTCCTCCATTCGGCACTGGTTAGGCCTCGTCTTGATCACTGTGTCCAGTTCTGGACACCACATTTCAAGAAGTATGTCAACAAACTGGAACAAGTTCAGAGGAAAGTAACAAGGATGATCAGAGGGCTGGAAACCAAGCCCTGTGAGGACAGACTGAAAGAGTTGGGCATGTTTAGCCTTGAGAGAAGGCGACAAAGTACTGACATGATAGGACTTTTCAAATATTTGAAAGGCTGTCATACAGAGCAGGGGGAGGATCTCTTCTCAATAATCCCAGAGTGCAAGACATTCAACAATGGGCTCAAGTTACAGGAAGCCAGATTTCGGTTGAATATCAGGAAAAACTTCCTAACTGTTAGAGCAGTATGACAGCGGAACCAGTGACCTCGGGAGTTGGTGAGTGCTCCAACACTGGAGGCATTCAAGAGAAACTTAGACAACCACCTGACAGATCTGCTTTGATTGTATTCCTGCATTGAGCAGGGGGTTGGACTTGATGGCCTTCTAGGCGCCTTCCAACCTCATGATTCTATGGTTCTATAATATTACTTTTTTTAAAAAAATGTAAATAGTGGGCCATATTCAGCCCTAGATCTTGATCAAAGTTCAAACATCTAAAGAGAGAGGGAAGGGGCTCCATCTTTTTGACCCCAATGTGCCCCTGATTTGTTACTCCCCCACCCTAAATGTGCCCCAAACATTTAAAAAAAAAACATGCAGCTCTCCTATAGCCACAAATGTTACTTTCTATCTCAACTTCCCGAAGGAAAGCTTGCAGGAATTTTACATGACACTCCAAGCCTATGTAGCTCAGAAGCCAGAGATAAAAATAGCTTCCCTGTTGGGACACCCATCAGTGATGAAAGCTTTTATTTAAGCATCAACTTTACCAGAGGCTTCATTTAGACTTCACTCTGGAGAATCATTAGCATACCACTCAGACCTGTTTGTCTACTACCATGTCAGAATGATTGAAAACAACTGTAGCTAGTCCTGAAGTGTAGCTAGGGCTGATTATGGAATTAAATACCCCTTGGCAAGGAATTAAATTCCATTTGGTTCTCCGAATCTCCATGTGTCAAAAACAAGAGAGAAAGCATTCGGGTGATTTTAACTTCTTTCCTTCTTTGCTTGCTTCCTTCCTTCTGTCCTGCTTCAACTTTATTGGCTGGAGCTTGGATAAGTTACTTTTTTTGGACTGCGCCTCCCAGAATCCTTCAGCCAGCATGGCCATGGTCACATGATACTCCTTGTTTAATTTTTTTCCCCCAAATACAGATTTTAAAAAAAATTTAAAAAACAGCTAGGAAACATCCAATTAAAAAGAAAAAGAACATAGACACAGTGTTTCTGTTGTTGTTGTTTCGGCTTATATCCTGCCCCATATTGCTGAAGCACTCTCTAGATAGTTTACAACATAATAATGCAAACAGCGCTTTCCCCCCTCCCTCCCAGGGAGATGGAGATTCATTTTGCCAGTCTTGGACGGGTGGAAGGATGGAAAGCTGAGTCAACTTTGAACTGGCTGCCCAACCCATTGGGATCAAACTCAGGTTGTGAGCAGAGACTTCACAGAAGTACTGCAATTTAAACACTGCACCACAGTGCTCCCTACCACCAAAAGCATTTGGGAGTAACCCCCTGTATCTTTAACCCTTCAGACTTGTATTGAAGGGTAAAAGATACATCTTTTAGTAATACATATTCCTTCCAGACTTGTATTGACTCGTGCTTGGGTTTTGTCCCTTCCCCTTTACTAAGACAAAGGCCCATACATTCTCCCCATATATCTATAAATACACCTCTACCAATTATCCCCTTCCTGACATGTAAGTTTATCAATAATTGCTATAGTCTAGATTTCACTCTAACCAATCACTTAATTGGATTCCTGGCAATAATCAGTCTTGCTGCAGTTAACAAGGTGGATACTAATTCTCCTGTTGTCCAATTGCCCAATTCTTTTTTCAAATATTGATAATAGCGCTATTTTTGGACATGCAGCTAAGCTTAAAATGCTTATTTCATTTATTTCTTTAAAAACCAATTGCCAAAATTTAGTTATATTCTCATACTCCCACCACATATGGAAATAAGTTCCTCTTTTCTGGAACCGTCTCCAGCACGTTGGATTAATTGCTGTCTATTTCATTACTTTTCATGGGTGTCAAGTTCCATCGGCAAAGTAACTTATACAGTAAGATCCCTGTATCCATAAGGAATCGGTTCCAAGCCCTGCTCCCCACAGATGTGGAAAACTTCAAAGAAGAGAGAACACTATCATAATTGTCATGCTATACATAGCATAGTCTCTTTTTCCCTCTAGTGGCCAGGTCTGGTAACTACATCATAAAAATATATATTCCTGGGATTTTTCTTTTAATATTTTAAATATTTTTAGACTGTGGATAAGTGGAACTGCATGTATGGGGGTCCAACTGTAACTTTTCTCTTTTATCCATATTAATATAGTTTCAATATTCTGGTATTCCATATATTTTTCCAAGCATCAGTTCTCATTTCTTCTCCCATATCATTTCCCCATAATGATCTGAGTCCTCCTGATCTTCTCCTTCCAATAATATATTATAAACTTTACTCACTATGCCCTTCACTACCTTATTATCACCTTGATTTTCCTTTCATAATATTATGCCTTTATCCTTTGTAAGTTCCCTGCATTTACCATTTCTTTTTACCCAGTTCTTTGTCCACTGTTCTAATTGAATACTATTATGCCAAGATCCATCATCTTTGCTTCTCACTTTTTTATATGTTCCCCGTTACATACAGTGACAGTTGGAGAAATTCCCAGAAAACCTAAAAGATTCAACTGAGAAATTTTTAATAGATGTATTATTATAATAAAGGACTGGTTTTTTTTTTAAAGGACAAATAAAAGAACATGTGATGTTCCTAACAGCAGCTGAAAATTTGTCTCAGGGACAAACTAGCTGCAGAACTGAAATCTAATGGTAGATCTTGGAGAGTTATATAGCAGATAAAGGCTTCCAAATGCCAGGGCATTTATAAGTAATAATGTAGGTTGTAATTTAAATTTTTTTGTCATGGTTGGCCACATACTTGTTAGACTCATAGAATCATCGAATAATTGACTTGGAAGGGGGCTATGATGCCATTGATTCCAAACCCCTGCTCAATGCCGGCATCCACATTAAAGCAGATCTGGCAGATGGTTGTTCAATTTTCTCTTTAATGCCTCCAGTGTTGGAGCACTCACCACCTCCTGAGGTCATCGATTCCATTGTTGTACTGCTCTAACAGTTAGGAAGTTTTTCGGAATGTTTGTTATCTCATATTCTCAGTGTTCCTCACCTGAAAGAAGGAATCTTTGATAAGGTCTTAGAGCAGTCATTTGTTTATTGCATTTATATCCTGTCTTTTCTCAAACTATCTCAAAGCAGTGAACACATCTCTCTTTCTTCTCACAACAATCTTGTGCTGTGACACAGGTGAGGTTGAAAGAGAGTGACTAGCCCAAGGTCACTAAATGAGTTTCATGGCTTGGTGGAGAATAGGACATGCAGGTTCAAAATCCCTGTCTAGCAGTCTATGCACAACATTGTACTGCTTCATTTTTAAGAGTTTTGCATGAAAACCCCTGATTTTTAGTCACTCAGAACATAAGTTTATATTTGGAAATATAGTAGGACCCCCTTTTCCAGGGGATCAGTATCCACTGACCTGCTGAATCCATTGTCTGAAAATAATAAAAATATTAAAAGAAAACCTCTAGAAATATATGTAATTAAAAGAACTGGCCACTAGAGGAAGAAAGAGTCCATACTATGGGTAGCATTTGCTATTAAAATAGTGTTTGCTATGAAATGTGTTCATGTTTTTCAGCATTTGCGGGTGGTGGGGACTTAGAGCTAATTCCTGAGGATACAGAGAGCCTACTGTAGAGTGCATGTCCTAGTAGGTCCAATAGGTAATTGATTCCATTCTGCACCCCATTTCACCCGTTTCTGATTAGCAGAGATCGGAGCCCTACTTACACACAAAGCAGACCCCGGAAATCTGAAGTCTATTCACTTCTTTGCTCCAGATCAATGTTTGCTTTTAAGGAGTTGGCAAATTATTTAGGAAAAAGATATTTATTTAGGAATTTCTCACCTTTCAAAAATATGTAGAGAAAAGCTTGGAAAAGTTACTTTTTTAGATTACAGGTTTCCCAAACTCTGGAGCAAAATGGAGTACAGTTTTCAAAAAAAGAAAAAAGAGAAAGAAACAAACTAAGAAAAAAGAGGCTGATGGGTCAAGTTACAAGTTTCCCAAGCTATGAAACAAAGTTGTGTGTGTTTGTATGAGCGCTTCAGATTCTTCAAATAATGTAGGAGATATGTTGGAAGGAAGACCAAGGTGGTTGATATGAGATGCAAAAATGTCTTCCAGACTACAGCTTTAAGAAGTTGCCAGCAATTGTATCCAGTGATGACCACATATGGCTTGTAACTGGAGGATGGTGGAGTGTCTCACACCACTCGGTCCGTAAGATACTCCCCGGGTTGTGCTGGCTGGGTTATTCTGGTAGCTGTGGTCCAAACTGTATTTTTCCCCATTTCTGGAGCTAACCAGGCACCTGATACTCATGTCGTTTTCAGCAAGCAGAGTTTTCTATATTACGAAAGCACATCTTGTAGTCGCTGGGAAAGGGAGCGCTTCTCTGCTCCGTTTTGGGGTCAGTGTGTTGATGGACTGTCACCTCGGTCCCATCGGACGACATCCTGTTCAAATCCACTTTGAGAGGACTTTGATGAGTTTTAACCAAAATGCTGTTAATTACTGCAGAGGATTGCTGCTCGCCTCGCTCAGTTATCCTGTCTGACAGAAGTGCTCCGAGCCACTATTTGGAACGGTTAATGAATTACATTTGACGACACTAGCAATCAGCATATTTTGATTGCTGGTATAGCTGCATAAATTGTAGATCTTTTTATTGTTGCTGGAGGGGAAGGGTGTAGAATGCCAGCATTGTGTCCAACACAAAACAGTTGTGGCAGAAAATAACTCGTGGGTTTCAAGGCAAAAGTAGATACATCTAGAGTGGATGTAGATCACGGCAGCGACTGTTCCGGCTCTTGTCACTGAGCTGTGATTTGTTTCGGGTCAGGAATTTTTTCCCCTACAAGATGTCACTTGTAAAGACAGTTTCAGCTTCAGACATGTTTGACCTCATTCATACTAAACTTTGTCCACATATTTTACTTATTTACGCTGGTTGGTACTTACATATTGAGTCAATTTCTATCCTACCTTTCTTTTACTTAAGGAACCAAGATGGTTGACTGGAGGTGCCGTTGCACACCAAAATTGAGAAAAGATAATCAGCTTGGGACGTGGTGGCGCTGTGGGCTAAATCGCAGAAGCCTCTGTGCTGCAGGGTCAGAAGACCAGCAGTCGTAAGATTGAATCCACACAACGGAGTGAGCTCCCGTTGCTTGTCCCAGCTCCTGCCAACCTAGCGGTTCGAAAGCATGCAAATGCGAGTAGATCAATAGAGACCACCTTGGTGGGAAGGTAACAGCGTTCCGTGTCTAAGTCACACTGGCCATGTGACCACGGAAGATTGTCTTTGAACAAAACGCTGGCTCTATGGCTTGGAAATGGGGATGAGCACCGCCCCCTAGAGTCGAACACGACTGGACAAAAATTGTCAAGGGGAACCTTTACCTTTACCTTTAACCAGCTTGACCCCCCTCCTTCCATCTTAGAAAACATCTCTTTTCCATTGGAGCAGCAGGAATAATCCCAACTGGACAACAGAAGTTGCAATAAGAGAACTGCTAAACTGGTGGTTTGTGCTGGTTCGTTTGTCAGCCAAACAGGTGTTTGGTGCTTCCCACCTCTGCCTCCTCTAGCAGGCACCCAGTCAGAGGCATCACCTTGGCTTCCCTGCCCCGCCTCCTCTGGGCGCTGCCTCTGAGCGGGTACCCGGTTCATGCCCATCTCAAGTAGGAATTATATATATTTTTTCTGATAGGAGAAATCATGAATTATTTTGGGTGTCTTGATGATGATCCTTTTTGGGAAAGGAAAAGGCATTTGCTTTATAGTCTGGGAAATTCAAAATGGAAATTGTACACTCAGTTTTCTTTAAGAGAAGATCTTTGCAATCTTAGCCTCCCCCCCCCCCCCCCCGTATATAGACTTGAGCTTATTTTATGAATGGACAAGTCTAGTAGGCATTGTTGGGGCACAAAATCTGTTGGAATTCAGAAACGATCATATGCTACTCCTAAGAGGTTTAGCTATGTAGTCAGCATCCATTCACTCAGTCATGTCGTCAGTTGTGAAGCTATGGATCAGTAAAGCTCTGTTAATTGAAAATGAGGTTCCTGTTACCCCAGTTGGGTAAGAGGGCATTTTTCTGCAGAATGCTGTTTTTTTTTTTTAAAGGTACAGTCGGGAAGCAAATCCCCCAACCTCTGGCTTCCCAGCCAGATGCCTAACTTACAGAGCTATCCAGCTAAAATATTAGGACACCAAATGATTAACTTGATTTGATTTGTCAACCAATCTTGATTCTTGTAGCCATGGACATCCCTTGGGCCAGCAGCAGCTTCTCAATTAGGGCAAGGGTCACCAACCCCTGGGTCGTGGACTGGTACGGGGACCAATGATCAGCGAGTAGGTGGTGAGCAGCAAGCAAAGCTCCGCCTCCTGTCAGCACGCTCCTATTAGGTTCTAATGTCACTGCTGATCCGACAAGAGGTGGAGCTTCAACTGCAGCTCACATCCTGCTCACCACTCATCTATCCCTGCACAATACATGTAATGAGGTTGACTCAAAGCTATCCTCCAACATCCTTCTGCATCACAAGTATCCCCCCCCCGTCCCGGTCCTTGGGAGAATGGTCTTCCACTAAACTGATCCCAGGTGTTAAAAAGGTTGGGGGCCACTGAATTAGTGCAAATGAAGTGTTGCCCCACCTCAAGCCTGGGCTATATCTAGCCAGTCGTTTTGTTCTTTGAGTGTTCCCTTCCCAGACTTATCACATCTTGTGCAAAAGACAACAGGGCAAGAGAAGAGGAAAGCAGTAAACAGATGGGAGCAGATTGTCACCTTGGCCTCTACCCACCACTGGGCTGCTCTGTCTTCCATCCCAGCAACCACACTGAGCACCAGCCACCCCAGCCTTGAACATTAGCGCAAGCAGATCTTCCAGTTACATTTTTTCCCACTTTTCTCTCTTCAGGATATCAAATTATTTTCATTCCATTTACGGAGAAAATTGCAAACTTTGACAAAGTTTTAGCATGCAAACGCACCAAACGAAACTGTCCCCCAGTCCAACTTCGGTGAGGCAGACACTTGAGGATGCATGCTCTGCCCGTGCCACAACTCCCTGGCTTATGAGGTGCACCAGATCTTGAACCATCTGGATCTGCACCCTTTGGAGGCCCCTTAGAATTGCAATTTTTGCAAAATGAAATTTAGGAAACAAATCATGTCACAACTCCCTGTGGTAGCTGGTGCTTAACTCCGGTCTTCAGCTCTGCTTTTCCAAATGAGTGCATTTCTTGAGAGTCTGATAATTTAGACAAGGTTTTATCTTGAGTCATCAGAAAGCAGACCCAATGGAGTTTGGTGTTGGGAGGGGGGACAGTGATTAAAGCAACTTGCTTGGAGAGATATCCAGGGGAATGAGACCTACAATGAGAAACCACTTGGCACCTTTGAAAAGAGTCTGGCATGGCTTTCCATTAATCAATGCCTTCAGAACACTATGCTTTGTTCTGTGTCTTCATATACTCTGGTTTCTCTTCAGATCATATACATCTTTTATTAAGGATTATTTTGTGCCTTCAAAATGGGACTCCATGGCAGTAAGAACTTAACAACTAGTTATTATGATTTTGTATACTGTAGTGTGTGTATATGCATATAGAGGTATACCTTTATATCTAAGGGGTGTAGATTTGCTATTAGATTTGTTTTCATTCGTCCGTATCAGTTTTCACCCTCTTTGAAATACTCTGAAATAAGTGCTTACAGCACCCAAGCGGCCTCTTGTCTCTGAACCTGCAACAGGAACAATAGGTGTGATGGAACAAAAGGGAAGTAACATTAGTGGGATTGGATTTAAACACACCTACCTAATGCCCCAGGGATGTGGTGGCACTGTGGGCTAAACCGCAGAAGCCTGTGCTGCAGGGTCAGAAGACCAGCAGTTGTAAGATCAAATCCACGCGATGGAGTGAGCTCCCGTTGCTTGTCCCAGCTCCCACCAACGTAGTGGTTCAAAAACATGCAAATGCGAGTAGATAAATAGGGACCACCTCAGTGGGAAGGTAACAGCGTTCCGTGTCTAAGTCGCACTATCCATGTGACCACGGAAGATTGTCTTTGGACAAAACGCTGGCTCTGTGGCTTGGAAACAGGGATGAGCACCGCCCCCTAGAGTTAAACACGACTGGACAAAAATTGTCAAGGGGAACCTTTACCTTTACCTTTACCTAATGCCCCACTGATTCATCAGATGTACTTTTTTAAATTTTCAGCCCACAATCGTAGTCAAAGGAAGTATTGTTAACATATCATTTCTACGTTGGAGAATACAATAAGTTGTGTTTCATTTCCTTTATCTTCAGAACGATCCAAAGAGATGAGGCAAGGTAAGACGGAGGGACAGGACGTATATTTGCACTACACCGTTGCAGCACTTTGAGACCACATTAACTGCTTTGGCTCCACCAACAGAATTCTATGGCTAGAGAATCTTAGAACTGCAGGGCTACGGGGGGGCCCTCTGGATCATCGAGTCCACCCTCTGTTAAGGAGGCTAGATTGACCTGGGATTTCTGGATTGACCTGGGATTGAACTCAATGGCCTTATAGGCCCCTTCCAACTCTATTATTTGGTGATTCTGTGATTCCAAACACTGGCTGACATATTCCTGACATAGTGTTTTTTGGCTTCGGTAACTTTTTTTCTTAGAACTATGGAGTTGGACTGGACCCTGTGGGTCATCAGGCTCAGCCCCTGACAAGGAGGCACTGTGGAGGAATCGAAGTCCCAACCTCTGGCTTTGCAGCCAGATGCCTAAGCCACTGAGCTAGTGCATTTGAAGCCAGGCTCTTCAATATCCAATCCCCAAACCGCTGCAGATTTTATTATCTCTAGGCACAATTTGAAAATGAGTTCTAAAAGCCTCGTAATTCATTTATAAATCCATCAGGTGATGAGGACAGAGCATCTCATTAAAGCCAAGATGCAATAGATGGGAAGTGATGAGGGCAGGAAAAAAAAACATGAGACCCGCACCCAACTACTTTATGCCTCTTTTGACATTTCTTTTCAGTTGTGATAAGTATATCAGTGAAGCAATTATTTATTTCCCCAGAGGGAACTGTGTTTTGTGAATGCTTAGTGAGTATCTTGCTGTCATGCCAGCTTTCGGATGGTTTTTATTATTTGAAAGGCAACTTTACATTCATCTCTGTGTCACCAGGAGTGAAGAAAGAAGGACCTGAAAATAAAATCAGTGTTGTCAAACAGCTGAGGCTATGAACAATATTTTTCTTTCTTTTCTTTTCTTTTTTTAAGGAAGGCGTTTTGGCTTCAAAAGCCTCAAGAACTCTGAGACAGGGATGAGGAGTAGAGACGGGGATATTTGTAAACAATTATGAATGCAAATTAGTAATTAGCTGGACCTAGTGAGGGTCAAACCTCCCAGGACCGGCCTGTCCAGTCACACATCCCAGGACGATGCCCTTGGGCACAATTGGCAGAAAGAACGGGACCTTTGCGGTGCTGGGACACATGAGTGGGTTGGCCAGTCGTGGGGGCCAGACCCTCATTTGGTCCAGCTGGGGCAGAGATATTCATGTTCATTTTACAAATATGAATATTTCCATCTCTAATGAGGACTCAAGTCATGGGACATGCTGTCAAGTCAGACTTAAGTTGCGCCAGTGACTCAACTCAGACTTGACTCTGCTTCCCCCCCCCCCAATGACTCAAACTCAAATCACAACATGGAAACCAACCCATCCCTCCCCCTTTTTTCCCCCCTGGGAGGCTGGAAAGCTTATTTTTAATTGGGGCTTATGACTTGGGACTTGGACCCAAAGACGTGCCAACATCGCTGCTCTGCGATGTTCCAATTTCATAACAAGGGCTAAGAGTTGGTAGGAGTCAGAGTAGGGGCTAGAAATGCGTTACAAGAAGTATACAGAATGAAGCAGGGAGGCTTAAAGGTTGCATCATTTCTCACCCAGTCAGAGGGCATCATGCAAAGTTACTATTCCAATTAGCCACTTCTAACAATAAATGACAGCTTTCTTAGAACCAATCTTTTCTGCTGTTCCATCTCTCACCACTTTTTTGTGTTGTTGTCATTCATTTCCAGACAATTATCCTACGTTTTTCATCTGAAATCAGAAACCAAGGACTAGACTTTATCCCAACTAACTGCTTGCCTTGAATACACAAAGCTGAGGGGTGTAGAAAAATATGCACAGAATATGCATCTACTCTTCCAAACACACCATACATTGGGGGAGGGGTGCATTTCATAAGATCCATTCAGTTCTTCCCTACCCAATGAAGCTCATCTTATTTTCCCTTCCTTTTCATCATGACTTTCTACATCAGGAAATGCACAGGAAATTGTTCCTGGTTCTACACATAGGCTCTACACATGGACATGAATCCTTGTTTTCCAGGATTCTTGCTTGCATGCACATGAGAACAACTTTCATATGAAGAGCAACATTTTCTCCATACTTGTATCTGTTTCCATGTGCAGAAAGTGACAGTGGACAGAGAGGCTACTTCTCCCCTTTGAAAGTTTCAGGCTTAGTCAAGTAGGAAATAACTGAACAGGGCTTAAAATCATATTGACCCCAGTATTGTAAATTTAAAATGTTTTATGATATTGTGTACCTTCACAGTTCCACGCTGCCCATTCCCCTGTTCTCTCCACTCTTTTTGGAGAAAAGTGATGAGTCAGAGGAGGGGGGAACAATGTTATATTCTTGCCTTGGTTGTAAAATTAGCCAACTACACATCTGCCCCTTTCTTACTACAGACCTCCGCATCTCACAATGGACAGCGTAGCTTGCTGTCTTCTGTAGCCACCAGGACAACCTCCAAATCTGAACAGTATATTCCAGGTTTCAAAATAAGCATTTCAAATCGCTGAGGATAAGTATGGATGCTTCCCCCATGATTATCTTTCTATGAATTATCCTGGGCTTTGGAGGGGCAGATTGTCTAGTGTTCTTCCTGAAGTGGACCTGATGCATAAAAACATCTTTGGTGGTTCAGATTTTTTTTTGTCCCGAGTACTGTTAGATGCATTATTTGCTGGACATCTCAGGTCATTTCTGTCTTCCAACCACCAGTGCCACAAGATTACTGATGTTTAAATAGATATGAAAACACAGTTAAAAAGCTGTCTCGGAGTCATTGTCCATATCCTCGGTGCATTGATAGTGCCTATTGATAAATCAGCAAGCAAACAAGAAAATAACATTTGACCACAATAATGACCGTGTTATCTGGATTTAAACTTTTATCTACATCTCCCTCTCTCCTTTCCTGTTTCCCCCATCCAGAATGGTGACAGTGATGTGAGATTGGATAGCTGACTTCTGGCAGAAGCCAAAGTGAAAGTGAGAAGAGCGATCTGCCTTTTAAAGGTCTGGTATAATACAACACCCGTCAGATGGCATTACCTCCTTTGTGCTTCTAAAGAGAAAGCCCCGGTCAAGCTGATGTTATTGTTCACACTGCAGCTGAGTTAACTCCTTCAGCTGCTGAGAAAAACAGACTTCTTGTTGCTAATGGTATCCCTCCCTTCTGCTTAGCACTTACAAAACTGACTACCTGGGCAGTATGTGGGTGAGATGTTTTGAGGGCAGAAAATCAAAGGCATGTACCCCATTCACATTTATAGGATCAGGTGGGATGAGGAGACATTGTTTTACAGAATTTGCAGTCTTTGGGTAAAGCCTTAGGTTGCAGAGAACACACCATTAGGATAAGTGTTGGTCGCGTCTGTTAAAGGAAGAACTTTTCTCATCTCCTGAAGTTTGCAAATGTCTTGTGTTGTTTCGTGATTGTTCTCGGAACATAAGCCACCCCCTTTTGTATGCTAGTCTCATATCTCAGACATAAATGCCTGCCTGAATCATACCTTTGAAATTTTGCTGTGATGATGGGTTTTCTGTAAGGTACAGATTGACTCTGAAGCTGAAAATTAGGGAGTCTTTCTCCACCGAAAGAGCGGCGAAGAGTTTGTATGAATCACACCTTTGACGGTGCATGTGAGACCTGTCACTCCATGACAATGAGCATCAAGAGGTTATGTGCGAAGGGGCTAACACATTGCAGCAGGGAGGGGACCATCTGACTTGGGGACTTGCATAATCAGTAGGAATGTGACTTTCAGATTTTTTTTTTAGACTCTCACTCCCAGCATTCCCCAGGCAGAATTCTGGGAGATGGAACCCAAACCAAAAGGCAACAAAGATTTCCATGCCTCCATTGCTCCCACCCATATGCTTTGCTTTTGAAAATCAAGGAAACTGACCCCTTGTTTCCTAGGGAATTTTGATGCTTCATGTAGTTCTGTGCAAGGCAGCATCTGTAGAGCCTATGGGCACAGAAATTCTGTTGACTTCTTATGCATGTGACCTGAATCCCATGCATTGCATGCCCCTCCACCTTGTCAAATGATTTGATGTAAATCACTTAGTGAAATTCGTAAATCACTTTGCCATTATGTTGCATTATTCTTCACTATACATCTCGTCTCAGGAAAGCATTAAAATATGCCCCAATTACTGACCGTATGATTATTATAATCCTTTATTTCTACATTTCCAGGGAGAAAACATCTATTTCTGGAATTTATTCAAAAATGCAAGAGCCAAGGGCTTCTCTCTGGAACTGAAAGTAAAATAAAATAAAATACAAATGTAATCATATAATGAAAGCATTGGAATGTCTTGGAACAAAATGAAAAAATCATCTCCAAAACCTTTTGATCCTTCTGCCTTGCATGACGAGAAGCCTTGTCATACGTTAAATATTCCTTTATATGCAAAAATAGCCAGTCTACAGAATCTATTAAAAGAATTGTTCCTTGTCTTTTCCTACCTAGTCCCATAATGACCACCATGGTGTGGGTGGAGGTGGTGTAGCATGTCCATAGGATGATGTTTTAGGAGCTATCAAGATGCTTGATTTGCAAGTGAAGGTCTTAGTAACAGAAAGACCAATTCTACTAGGTAAATCAGTTAAGCAGCATATGAATGGATAAGTCTTTGTGGAAATCTAAATCCTTTCTTATTTTTTATTGCATGTAAAAAATGCTTGGCTCTTGCTTGGCTCTTTACCTATTTCAGATCTTTTAAAACCAAAATTTGTAGAGCTGTTTTTTCTGCAAATAACATATTTAGCTGAAAAGATAAGGGTTTTTTCCCCCTAATGCCAAATTTCTTTGCATAAAATCTTGTTTTGCTAATGCTAGTGTTGATCAAATCCAAGGAAACCAAAGTGTTGATCATTTTATTACATCTCCAGTGGTGGGGTGGGGTAACATGGCAGTCCGTCCAAGAATCAATAGGAACCAAGAATGAAGATTCTAAGACACGCCTAGAAGGTAGGGACGTGCATCTGGAAGTCAGAAAAAATACAGGTAGAGCAGAGACAGGTGAAGTACAGCTCTTATGGAGGTCTCCAGCTCAGGTGGCAAGTTAAGAATCCCCTCTAAGCTGGGTTCCTGAAATTAAAACAATAAAGGAAGGGAGGGGGAGATGGCGGAAGTGCAAAGTATATATATATATACTGATAGGGCGTATTTGGAGGTGGGGTGGTTCGGATAGAAGTACCTGTCTTCTTCTGAAATCCCTGCTTCCTCCATCCTGGCTGCCTCATGGGTGTGGAAGAGGTGGCAGCGGTTGGCAAAGGTGGGGTGTGGGGCACAACTTAATTTTGAGTTACATTTTGATGGTCCTTGGCAATAAAAGATATTTAAAGGGGGCCATGGTAAAAAAAAAAAAGTTAAGAACCACCACCATAAATTAAGAAATATCCATACACATGATCAACATGTTGTGGACTGAGTTGTGTGACTCAGCAGGAAATGGAGAAGGTCTACAGAGATTTCACAACTTATGACAATTTGCCTCTAAAAGGTAGGCCATTTGGGTAACTGCACAACAGGATTTCACCTATTCATACACTCATTATTGGAACTATGGTTGCTATGGTTATCGGGGTTGAATCACAGGGAATAGGTTGAGGGGAGCCAGAAAATGGAATTTGACCCAAGGCAAGGGTGGAGACAGTCTTTCAGTCCCAGAGTTGAATTCATACAGGATTCTTAAGGCCGCATTCCATTAACTGGTGGAACCAAAGACAAATAGGTGGGGGGAAAAATATCAGCATATTTTGACTTAAACATCCCAAGTAATGTTTAGGAAAGGCATTTCAACCACTTACAAAAACCCTACAGAACCAATGGAATTTTGATGTTATGGGCAAGAGGCAGTGGCTGTTTGGAGGACCTCAGAAGGGGCAGTGTTCAATCTCAAAGTTTAAGATTTCCCACCCCTACATAGGGGATTACAGCCAAGGGGCAAAAGCTGAGATCAAAGAACCAGCTGAGATGAAGAGATAACCAAAAAGGCTGAACTAAGGAGAATGCCCGAAATTAGGACCGATAAAAAAAGGCAAAGGGAAAGAGGTAGGAAAAAGAAGAAAAGAAGCAGACAAAATATTGATGTAACAAAGTTCTAATACATTTTTAGTTTGATTGTCGTGTTCCTTGTTGGTCAAAGAGGGCACAGGCTTTTGTACTTTCATACAGTATTAATTAGCATGTTCATTAATGTATTGATGTTCATAGAAATGACCTTCCTGTCTGTGTTCCTGAGAGAAACAGAATGTTACCAGAAACTGCCCTACATGGTGACACTGGAAATGCTTGGATGAACAGATGGCAATCCTTGGGCATTGCTATGAGCAGTTCTGGGTTTTTAAAATAATGCTTATTCCTCTTTTCCTTGATTATCTTATGCATACACATGAACATGTCCAGCTATACACATGTTCATGTACATAAACACAGAGACACACTCCAGACCTTAGAAAAATTGCTCCCAAATCCTTCAACCCACATGGCCATCTGGTGAAGCCCAGTGCTGTAGTTCATTGGAGGAGTACCTGTCTTGCTTGCAGAAGGTCCCAGGTTCAAACCCTGGTGTCTCCATGGAAAAGAATAATGTGTGAAATGACAGGAAGCTATTCTGAGTCAGTATTCATAGCTTTAGGCTAGATGAACCAATGGACCGACCCAATATAAAGCAGCATAATTTTTAAAGTCCCTGACACATGCCCTGGGATGTAGTGTTAAATGTGGAAATGTGGATGCTCAGTGTGATTGTCCTCACAGAGATCCTCTGGAGAGTCCAAAAATGCAGGTCATTGGATTCCTATCAACATATGATGAGCAGCTATTTGAATTTCTCATTCTCATTTTTTTTTAAAAAATAAAATATTTCTATCCTGCCTTTCTCCTTAGAAAGGACTCAAGGCGGGCCCTTAAATATGTTGCATCGCCACAAGTATAGCTTGCAACAATATATTGTTTGGGAAAATGCATTTCTCTCCCAGCCGCTGTGAATACTGTGGTTAAACGCAGATGAAACACGGAAACTGAGGAGGTGATGGATAGTGTCATAATTGATACTATTCAGAAAAGTGCGGACTTTTTAGACCGGTCAGCTCTGCCATCATTACCTCACTGCACATATATACACCAAACAATAAAGTACCACAGTGCTGTTGAATTTTTATTTGTTTGTTTGTTTGTTTGTTTGTTTGTTTCTCACTCACTCACTCACTCACTCACTCACTCACTCACTCACTCACTCACTCACTCACTCACTCACTCACTCTCCCCCATTAGTGCATGAACTACTTTGGTTAAAACTTAATTAAAAACTTATTCCGTGCCTTCCAATCTATAGGAGAATTCTCTTTTCCCAATTTGCCAGCAAAAGAATAATACAGTATTTGGGATGGTATCCCATGTTGCTAAAACCATCCCTTCGCATCCTACCTGTGAGTAATGTGAACAACTCTGCCAAATTTGAAATAGAAGATATGAAAATCTAGTGGGTTTTCAGCGGTCTGAGATATACTGTCAATTAACTCTGTGATTTTCTTTTTCTTCTTTTCTTTTTCTGCCCCTTTAGGGCACTACCCTGACTTCATTAGAAAGAAATAATATGTTCTCATTAGGCTTAAATTAGCTGTTAGGCCTGTGTGAGCTTTCATTCGAAATGATTGCCGACAGTGGTTTACTAAAACTAGACTTCCTTCCTGTCATTATCTCTCCCACAGAAGAGGCAAAATGGCAGACTTTGTTGATTAATCACCTCCAAACAGATGAAGAATCCATAAGCTTGTTTGTCTTTAAGGGCTTCTGAGAGAAACCCCACTAAAATCATTGCTCACCAGCTATGTTTCCACTGATATAATTTAACTCCTGACATCCTTATCCAAAAGGACACCACGAAGAAAAAGATTTAATGAACATCTTGCTACTGTCTTCCCCTAAAGTGACAGATTGTTTCAAGAACACTTTGCTTGATTGGATAGTGAAATATACTCAGAGTAGACTTCAGGATTGAAAGAGACCCCAGTAATAGGCTCTCTGGCACCCTTCCTTCTATGTGAAATCCTTCCTGTCGTCTCTGTACCTCAGCCCTAACTGGAGACCCCCTCCCATTCTTTGGTGACCTCCCACTGAAGGAATACTTTGATGGCAGCGTAAGTTTCAGGATAAGGCTCCTGAGACTTACCCTGGAGAATTTAGCTGAAATTCCTTCCCTTTGAAAGTCTTTCCTCAGGGGATTTCTTTTCTACCAGATTGGTCAAAACTTTTATGAGAGAAATTTTCAGAAAGCAGTGCTACAGCTACTGCAAACCAAGGTGGTCAGTTTCACCACACTCGAGGGCGAATTCTCTGCCCTTGGAGATCCACCAAAATTTGCTAAAGTTTGTAAAAATGCACAAACACACACACACCCCTCAGAAAGGAGCAAAAGTCCACCTCCAGTTTTGAAAAATGACTCATTATTTGGTACCAAATCATTCAGAAGGGCTTACCATTCATAGAAGAGATGAATGACCACTCCTGTGGGTTTCGGGGAGTGGCTGTAACCTTTTCTTTTTTGTTGTTAATGATTTTTGCGAGGTAATTAAGGTTTCTGGAGAGCCTGGGGATTCAGGGACCTTAGAATCAGTTGGAGTGGGGGAGTCCACGCAAGTTGCAAGTGCGTTTCAAAAGCCCCTGTGGTAAATTATGAAAACTTGCAAATCTATGAATCTGTTTTATAGAGAAGTGATCAGTCAGTCTTTCTTTGCTATGATTCCTTCATGCAGAATACATAAGGAAAGGGCAACAAATATATAATTTGTTCAGTCCAACTAATACTGGGGGGGGGGCTAGTAGCAGCTCAACAGCCAAGCTCCTACACACATAACAATAAGAAAAGAAGTTGACTATCAGCTCAGTAACTTTTATTATAGGGCCTTATCTATTATATAATACATAACTGTCCTTCATCTGGTGAGCCAATCAGAAAAGGAGAAATTATATTCTGTTATCAGCACCGAATAAAAAACTGGTCCATTGTGGGCTAGTTGCATTATTGGTCTATTTAGTTTATTCTTTTTCACACCACCCAGGGATTGTCAGGAGGTTACCTGGAACAAAAGATGGGTTCTTTATTTATTTATTTTTAGAAAATTAAGTTTAAAAATGTCCGCTTCCCCCCATGAGAATTTAGTTTCACTTCTTTTATACAGCCATTGCTCAAAAACCAGCTGGTTTTTCGATATTTGTAAAGAAAAGAGCTTGAGAATTTTTAAAAAAAGAATAACATACAAGTGAGAATTTTAAATTGACAGCTTCATCCAGTTTGAATGCTTAACTGTCAGAATTCTGGGTTAGAATCCCTCTGGCTCTGCAGTTGTGGGTTACCCCCACACATTCAAGCCGAAGGCACTTTTAACGGTCCATGAGGCAGTGACGACACACAGAAGACCCTCCATTATTTCCAACGTAGGCCAGAACTAGCGAAAAACTGCTCGATAGCTCAAGTGGCTTTGGCAGAAGTTGGGAGTTTGATTCCTCCCCCCTCACCCCCCCTGGGCCACCTTGACAGAGGCTGGGCTAAGTGATCCATAGGGTCTCTTCCACCTCTGCCATTCTTAGATTATTATTAAGCCACTGCACATTGAGAAGCAAAATGCCTTGCTTGAGAAAGCCAAGGAGCCATTTTCCAGCTGAAAACTGAGGCTGCCAAATTCGTTTCATGAGTGGCTTCTCTCACACCAATATGGCAGGCAGATAGAATACAGTCCTTTCCATGCTCAGAATAGCTGTGTTTCCTGAATCTTTACAGTGAATTCTAAGAAGAATATATTTGCAAAGGCTTTCACAGTTGGGATCTAATGGTTGTTGTGGGTTTTTCGGGCTCTTTGGCCGTGTTCTGAAGGTTGTTCTTCCTAACGTTTTGCCAGTCTCTGTGGCTGGCATCTTCAGAGGACAGCATTCTGTGCTCTGAGTGCTGTCCTCTGAAGATGCCGGTCAAGGAGACTGGCAAAACGTTTGGAAGAACAAACTTCAGAACACGGCCAAAGAGCCCGAAAAACCCACAACAACCATCTAAGAAGAATGTTGTTTCAGTTCATCTTTGAAACATTTCAGAATTAAATTTTTTAAAAATTAAGGAAATCTGCCAATCACGTATTTGGCACAGAAAGTTTTTTTTTAAAATGTAGGACAACAGAAAGCGACACTAACAAATTCGCCCACCTAATATTCTAATTCTGTTCATGTCTGCTATCCGTCAATGCCATTTCTGAACAGCAAAACCAGGGTGTTCAGTCGCGCCAGCACCATGGGCAATATGTTTCGCAGCAATGAAGAATCAGAAGAGGTTATCATTTGCATGGTTCTCACATGCATTCAATAAAAGAGATAAATCACGTCTCTGTATTCAGGGATTTTCAACAGTGGACGATTTCTGGACTTAGGATGACAAAGCCAGGTGATGCATCTTCCAGTAATCAATATGGTGTCTCCCATAAACCTTTCTTGAAACGATTCCAGTGCAGTACCCCTGTAAATCATTTCAGTGACATCTTTGAGAACCGAATTAATAGCTTAGACCCTGCCTTTACAGCTACCAAAATTTGTGCTCTCAGCTGCCAGGTCATTTGCATTTATTCTGTCCCTAAGCCACACACTCAAGACAGCAGTACCTTGATCGGTCTTTCCACCTGTTTTTCCTTCCTGGAGTTATTTTGATTAAATTTTATATATTCATTTCCTTAGGGGCAAGACGAAACTTTTCCTCAGTACACAAGGATTATGCCTCTACAGAGACTAAAGATTAGAGTTCTTGGCCAAGGTGTATGAAAATCAGCCAACAGTCTAGCAAATTGCCAACAGGATTTTTTTCCACCTATCCTTAGCAACCAACTTTATATACAATGGATGGCTTTAGTTAAAAGGTGGGAAGAAAATCACTGAGTTCTTCTTTCATTACGAACCGGACAACTATGTCCTTCCTGAACTAATATACAAAATGGAACAGAACTTTCTTTCAGTACTTGCACTTCTCTGAATGTTGAAATACATCTCTCTCTCTCTGTCTCAAAAAATGTAAGTGAGGAGAAAGTGATTACAGAAATGCCCCATATTAAGGGAAATTGGTTGTAAAAATTTATATGGGGAAATGGCATACATAATAAGCATATTAGTACAAATTCATGTGAATTTTCATGCTGAACTTTACTCTGACATTGGCAAACTCCTGCAGCAATAGAATGTCACAAACTTCTGATTCCAGAAGTCTGGAGGTTGTAGGAAGTAAAACGGACCAATGATTCTTGACCTTCCATATCTTCTACTTTGCCCAACATGCAGACAAACATTGATGGCTAACAGATACACAAGTAAATCATGTTACTTATTTCTGCAGGTGGAGAATCTCACTGAGCTTCCTCAAAGAGACTGGTCTTGAACCATTTCTTAAAGCCTGGTAGGCTCTCCCTCAGAGTGGCCCAACGGTAGAATACTGGCCAGAGTGGATCAGGCTGATGTTCTTTGGAAGAAGTGTTCAGATAAACAACAGGTTTCCAAATGTTAAGGACATTGTATGTAAATACCAACTCCTTGAATCTGGCTTGGAAAGGCATGAGAAGCCATTGCAGCTGAGCCAGCCCTAGGGAAATATGACCAAACTTGGACACCTCTGTCTGCTGCATTTTGCACCCGCTGCAATTTCCAAGTCAGCTTCAAGGGGAGTCTCACATAACTGTCATTGCAATAGTCAAATATTAACAAACAAACCAAAAAATTAAAGAAAGGTTATGCATATCTCAGTAATGTTATATGCCCTCTGAATTATAGCATAGCTTAAAGGCTCATCACAGGGACATGGTGGCAATGCAGGTTAAACCGCAGAAGCCTCTGTACTGCAAGGTCAGAAGACCAGCAGTCGTAAGATCAAATCCACGCGGCGGAGTGAGCTCCCATCGCTTGTCCCAGCTCCTTCCAACCTAGCAGTTCAAAAGCATGTAAAAATGCGAGTAGATAAATAGGTACCACCTTGATGGGAAGGTCACGGCGTTCCGTGTCTAGTCACACTGGCCATGTGACCATGGACATTGTCTTCAGACAAACGCTGGCTCTACGGCTTGGAAACGGGGATGAGCACCGTACCCTAGAGTTGGACATAACTGGACTAAAGGCTCATCACAGCATACAGGGTGAACAAGTTACTGATAGTCAAATCCTTTGGTTTTACAGAGAAGTGATTCACACAGACCTTCATGACTTAGCAGTCATACTTGCAAATGAAGCCTGTGCTTACTCTCTGATAACCAATCACAAAACAAAACAGACTGTTCCACACCTACATGGGGGGGGAGCTGAATTAAGCCTTGTTGGAATTCTTTTAGCCCTACACTCTGAAGCAACAACGGACACCTTTAGTGAAAGTTTTGTTAATATGGGCAGCCCTCTGGATATTTGAAAACAACAACCAGGTATTCTCTTCTTCAGGATAAACTGACATATCTAATTCAACCATTCTTCACTGGATTTGCTTTCCACCCTCACCATCCAGGTCACTCTCTAATTAATGCTTTAATTAGCTGACTTATTAATATTTATGAAAAATGCCAGTATGCACAGTATTATACGGAATAATAAATAAGAAACAGAGCATATAGAACATGGCCTGTAAAACCTGTCAATTCTCATGCCAGAGCTGCAGATACTTGGTTTGAATAAGGAATTACAATATTACAAGATGGGATTTTTCCTCTTCTTTATTATGTATTTAACTATATACAGTAAGAACAAATATTTATATATATATAAATCAATGCAACTGCAGAGGGAATAAATGTGGGAGGCAGCAGCCAAAATGTTTTACATACTCAAGTGTAACTATTTTCAAGTGTGAAGTGTTGCAGAGTCTGTTATTTAACCACTGAAGACATCCTTCTGTTGTGTGGGTGAGGATATGCAAAGCTGAAATTTATCATGTTCACTGATGGATCATAAGCCATTCATCTTCAGTATTATTTCTAGGTCCACCAGGACTACTAGAACCGATCAAGTTACAGTATTTGTTAGAATAATCAGTTGCAGTTACAGTCTCAAGAAGCAAAAAAAAGAAAGAAAGAAAGAAAAAGAAACAGAAAAAGAAAAGAAAAGAAAAGAAAAGAAAAGAAAAGAAAAGAAAGAAAGAAAGAAAGAAAGAAAGAAAGAAAGAAAGAAAGAAAGAAAGAAAGAAAGAAAGAAAGACTTAACTACCCCTGTAGTTACAATTTTTAAAAAAGCAACTCTACTTTCTACAGTTCTGACAATTTGTTTACAGAATCAGGCTATCAGACCAGTCAGTCACCACCAGAACCTTGGAATATTTTTCAGCTGCAAAATCTTTAGGCAGTATATGCAAACAGTTAAACTGCTCTTTGATATTACCCACTGATTTTTTTAAAAAAATCTTTAATTATAGATAATTGAAAGCTGTTCTCTTCATCCAACATGACACTAGTCTCTCCCCTTGCAGTTCTTGGGGTTGCCTAAAATCCAACTTTGGGAGGGGGTGCAACCATCTAGCTTTTGGAGGTTCTTCAGAGTACAGCAGTAGATTGGGCTCCTCTTATACTGGATTCCACCATTACATGAGTGGAAGTCTAGTTTAGGCTGCTGGCTTATTTTGTTGAGTCTACGACCTGAGTGGTACATGATCTATTTTCTCAGTGCTATCTCTATCAGAGCCGATATTGCAATTTCGAGATTTGACACAGAAGATTTTGCTCTGCATGATTGTGTTCAACTAGATCAGAACAGCGGGACCCCGTATTGCACAATTGCTGCCTTACATTTAGAAGAATGATAATGGTGATGTTATTGTTTTTGATGAGATAACGGTTATGATGATGTGACTTGCACTTAATTAAACAACCCTTATTGATGCAGGATAGAAATATCAAAGCATTCTACGACAAAGTCTTTTTTTCTGTAGCCTTCTTTCGTGTTTTGGTTGCCATATTTCTCATTATACTGGAAACTGTGTTATTAACTTGCTGATTCTAGAGATAATGGTATTTAATTAAACTACTTTGCAGCTTAGTACTGTTTGGGGAGCTTTCTAATTAATCTTTATGTGATTGCTATGCGAAGAAGTATAGCAAAAGTAGTTAAATTATACATTCTCCTTGCACTGCATCTCATTCTGTAATGTTAGCTCTTGTTAACAAGGAAAAAGCAAAGAAGTCAGTGTTTAACTTCCCCCCATATTTATTTTATTTTATTTTATTTTATTTGCTTCCGGGCTTGATTCTGGTCCATCAGGATTCTAGGCAAACCTGGTTCAGCAACCGACTCGTATGCTGGCTAACAAAACTTGATCCACAAAGATTAAAGCAGAGCTTGGAAAATGTTTATTTTTAAATGCAACACCCAGAATAATCCAGACACCATGATGGGAAAACATTTTCCTTGATACTCCAAAGAGCTGGTGGTGCCTGTCTAAGCAGACAATACCTGACAGATGTGGGGTTTGAAAGCAGATAATTATAAACGATGGCTTGCTCAGAATGAGTTATTTTGCTAATAATGAAGGCATAAATGCATGACGCTATTACTGTACCTTAATGAGGACATCTTTCTCAGTCTCCACAGCCTTTGGTTTTTCAGTATGTTGGACACTTTCATCACAGAAGGTTGCTGGTGGCTCCAGCATCATGGGAATCCGCTCTAGGTTTCAGCTTGAACTTTACAGAAGCCATCCAAGGTACTAAGCCTATTTTGGGGTGGTGGCGGAATGCAGTACCTTGGACAGCTCTTTAAAGTTCAGCCCAACCTCTAGAGTGTCTACGTAGCCCAACGAACATCAGTTCCGCCGATGTTAATTCAGGGTAACTGTTTTATTTCATTTTGATAAATGGGCAAATAAATACTTACCTTGCAAAGCAAAATTATAATGGTAATGTTAGTAGACTGCTACCAAATCAGACCTATATCCATATCTGTTTACATTTTAGAACTAACTTTGGAAACTAGGTGGAGAACAAATGTCTAAAGTGGTTTCCTAGGTAATCCCTTGATAATATCCTTCTGAACTAATAGGATTCTACTGCCAGGTTCATATCTTACTCCAGGATCTGCAATGGGCCCTTTCAATTGATTTCCTTACAGTTTAAATGAATGCTGAACAATTCTCTACAAGCCCGGGGTCTGACCACAGTTTACTGCTTGCCATACCATTCATTTCAAGAAGGGTAAAGGGGGCAAATCATTAAATATTAGTTCTGACTACTCTGGAATAAGTACACATGTTTTGTAGGGATGGAGATGCAGATGTTTGAACAGTTACGTGAGGCAGCTGGTCACTCCAATCATTTGCAGTGTGAGGGATCATCTAAAAAAGAAAAAAAAACATAACTGTTGATCATATTTGGTTGTAGATCTATTAAGAATGCAAGAGGTGTGGCTGGCACCCAATCCTGTCTGCAACTAGTAAACAGGATGGCATTCATACACATGGTTTCCATGTATTATAGTGTTAGGATTTCATTAAGCTTTTACCTGTCAAGTAACTTTAGAAAGTAGCTGAGGGATAGGAACTCCCCATATTTCTAAAATGTCCCAGAAAGGGTTGTGGAAATTTTAGTCCATCAAGGTCAATGTTAAAAACTCTGACATTGATTTGACATTGTTGACATTAACTTTTCCTCTGTTCAGAATCCAATGGGCAATTTAAACTACTATATGTGGAATCCTACAAGCTGCAGTGAGAACTTCCTGCTGCTCAACCAGGTGCTGGTTGCATTCCTGGGGGTGTGCCCAGCAACCCAACCAGTACCTCATCAATTAGCAGCAATTTGCCACCCCAGTTGATGCAATTTCTCTCATGCAAGCATTAATGGACGGTTGGATCCCAGCCTCTGTCTGTTGTGGGTGAAACTAGGAAGTCATGGATCTTCAAAGAATTCAAGACATGCACATACATATACACATAAGATCACAACTACTATAAGTCGAAGTGCTGTTACATTGGGAGCCTTGCAGATTGTTCCTTAACATCCTCATTTTATTGTCACTGCATTTCGGAAGCCTGGCAACCAGTTCTAGATGGAAACATATCCCTTGCATGCAGAAAGAAGGCATATTAACACTTCTCCACCCCCATGTGCATTGTAAGTCTCTAAACAGAGCACTTAGCTATAGAGAGCGGGAGACTCAACCAAGTGTAATGAATTTTATTACATACAAGCTGTTCAAATAAAGGAAAACAAATTTGCCTTAATAGCTACTTGATGAACGGTCCCTGGTCTTTCCAGAAAGACAGAAGCAATGTGACTGAGACACTGGCGAGAGCTTACACTAAGGTCATAGGCGATGCTATACTGAAGGCAAACTTAGCCCCAGGATATTGTTACATTGTTGCCACTAAGCTAGGTCATATGACCAAGAAAGGGATGGGGAACGTGTAGTCCTCCAGATGACATGGTCTGGTAGCTCCTGTAGTCCCTCAACTTTGTTTAAACTGGTAGCCTTTGCCATCCAGCAATGGCTAGGCTGCCACAAAGTCTCCATACCTCTGTAAGATCCATTCTTTCAGTCTCTGTGGACTCTTGCATGAGTTGGTGCCCAGGGTCCCTCTACTACTCTCTTCCACATTGGATCATGACAATAAATATTATTAATTAATCACTCTGTCCATTCCACAACACTCCAGAGAAAGCAAACTTTTCCATACTTCAGTGGCCATGCTGTGGGATTCTTGGAGTTCTCATAAAAAAAACACAAGTACCATTTCCAAGCCCTGGCCCATTTGCCTTTGCAGATCCTTACTTCTGGAACTCACCATTATGAGCACAGGCTTCTGCTCCCTGGTGTGGTAAAGAATGTTTTCTTGGTACCAAAGTTGATAAAAATTTAGATTCCGCTCCAGGTGAGAGACAATATGGTATGGTGGCTAGAGTGTATAGTAGGGATCAGAAGCTATTAGGTTCAAATTCCCACTTTGTAAAGAAATTGAACCTAATAGCATCCGAGTTATCCTACAAGACCCCAACCACTGTACCCTACTGTCTCTCATCTGGAGTGGAATCTAAATCTTACCTCTGTAAGATTTCTCTCTCCTACACAAGAGTGAACAGACCAGCCCTACTTCCAATCAGCCATAAACTTGGCAAAAAAAAAAAAAAAACCAACTGGGTGGTTTTTTTTTTGTCTGTGAAGTTTGTACTTCACAATGAAGACAATGTATTTTGAATAGTATCCCCAATTTTTCCTTCAATTTCCCACATGATTTTTAAAAATCATCACCATAACCACCACCATTGATATCGCCACAACCTGACCCAAATCCAGTCACGAATTTGTCTTCTATCATGGCTGTTCTTAAAAGAATTCAAACTTGCTGGAGTGCCACAGCAGAGTATTTGTGCTATAGGTACTAAAGAAAAATGTAATTGCTTGCCCAATTAATAAGGAAGATAAATATAGAGGAGGAAACACCATTCAAAGGTTCTGTGAAGACAGAACAAAAACACACCGGACTTTGTGCTTTTTTCATCTTCTTCAGTCTTATCTCTCTCTCTCTTTTTTGTCCGTAGCTGCTGAGAGGAACTAAACGTTTCCGTCCATCCCAGCCAGTTACCTGTATTTAATCAAATGGCTCAGCAATGACATGTTTGGCAACAGACCATACAGTTACCCTGCTGCGATAAAAGGTTGATCAATGTCCTATTATTCTTTCATTTATTGGCTTTTATTTCTTCTCTGTGTACTCCCAGACCCAGTTTTCTCCAGATTACTGTGAGGCAGCCTTGAACTTTTACAATCCCCAAATACTGATTCAAAGTCAGACTTTTAAGAATTTAAGCACACAATGCCTTTAGCCTGAAGAGAGAAGTTTAATTTTGTTGTTTTTTAAAATGTGCTTTTAGTACTGCTTTTGTCTGTGTGTTTTAATATGACATTTGTGTAACTTGTTCATTTTTAAAAGATTATAAGGTGCCATGGACCCTTATTTGGAGAAAGACAGTACAGGTAGGGTAGGGTAGGGTAGGGTAGGGTAGGGTAGGGTAGGGTAGGGTAGGGTAGGGTAGGGTAGGGTAGGGTAGGGTAGGTAGGTAGGTAGGTAGGTAGGTAGGTAGGTAGGTAGGTAGGTAGATAGGTAGACTTGTTTCTGTCTCTTTAGATTCCAATGACAATCTTGAATGCTCTTTAGATAGATAGATAGATAGATAGATAGATAGATAGATAGATAGATAGATAGATAGATAGATAGATAGATAGATAGATAGATAGATAGATAGATAGATAGATAGATAGATAGATGATAAATAAATAAATAAATAAATAAATAAATAAATAAATAAATAAATAAATAAATAAATAAATAAATAAATAAATAAATTTGGGCTATTCTGCAACCCAGTATGGGCTGGTGGTTTGGTCTGGTTCTCAAACTTCAGACTTTGTCCATTCTTCATGTTAAGTTACACATTACATGAGTAAATACCTTCATTTACCCTCTGAGGGATGTTGTGAGTGAGATCATTACTTGTGAAGGCTTCCTTCCAAGCTCAACTTATGCTCTTTCTGGGTGTTACACTTCACATGATGATGGAAAATTCAAGACGTGTCTTGGTATACAGTATGTGTTTTCTTCCAGAGGTTAGTTCAAGAAAAACAAAAACAGATCCAGATACAGGTGATCTGTATTATCTTTGTTTAGGCAAAAAAAAAGTCTTTATGAGCTGGCACAGTGGATCCTCAAAGAACAACAGACTTCTGATGGCTCATGAATCATGACCAAAAAGTATCAATTGGGTTTGCTCTCTCTCCTGTGTGCCTATTTTTCAAAATCCTGTTTGTCTAGCCCAGTTCGAAAGCACATGAGAGTTTCAACAATCAGCTTGGATTGACAATAGCTGAGCATGTTCTAGGAAGACAGGGTTAATTAAAATCATACAACTGGGACTTATGGCAACATGTTTCATTGTGCGGTGTGCTTCTTCATGCTTCTAGCTGACTGTCCGCTTTCTTAATTCAACAACCCCAGTACACTTACTCCAGTCAAGCAGAAAACATTCAGTCTTCATTGAGAGGGGGGGGCTCTTTAGGTTTTCCCCTACAAATCTTTTTATACAGGAAAACAACATGGACTGGTGTACTTCCTAGCAGTCAAATGAGACCTCTTTCTTGTATGGACATGTTTCCATTCTGATTACAAAAGGATTTGCACAGTGAGACTGCTATAAGAAGGTGAAAACAAAAGAATTAGAGAATTGCAGATGCTGAACAGTGTCGCTGACATAATCCGTGACAGAACAATTTGTAAACTAACAAGCCAACCAGTTGTGAGTTGTAGGTCATTGGAGGGTTGGACAGGGATTGTAAACTGGGAAGTTTCAAGCCTCTCATAAGACACATTTGGCTTATCTGTGAGGATCACAAATTTTACTTCCTTGCTTTTTCTGCAGCTATGTTCAGAATCATGGCAAACAATGTACATCTGTTTTCTATTTACTTGTTAGTCAAGGCCAGTCTTTTTGCGAGGAGTTCAGCTCATGTGTTGCCATGTTTGTTTAGTACACAATGAACTTCCTCTAACTGTTGAATATTTACAATTAGAGATGGGCATGAACTGCTATTTTGGTTATTTGTGCCAGTTCATTTAGCGACCAAGCATGTGTTTGATGTTTGATGTTTTAAATCCCTGCCTCCTCCAGCAGGCGCCTACTCAGGGGCAGCACCCAGAGGAGGCAAGGCAGGGAAGCCAGGCTTCTCTGTGGGTGCCAGCCAGAGGAGGTAGGGCTTTGAAGCTCCAAACCCCTGTTTGGCTGCTACAAGAACTGGCACAAAAGGCTGAACCAGTGGTTCATGGCCACCTCTGTTCACATTACAATCCTGTCAGCAACACGTTGAGGCCTTCAGACAGTGTGCTTTGCAGTTCCACCCTCACTGCTGAAAGGGTTAATTCCAGCTGTGATGAACCCAGGCTTGTGATCTTTCCTCGGATCTTCCTATACAGGTCTTTAGGGTTCTGAGGAAGGTGTTCAAGCATCTGACTTTCTGACAAGACAGTGAAGGAGCAGCAGAGATCTGTGTGTTTCATGAGTAACTACTCTGCAGTGGAGGTTTTACATTATTCACCTTTCCTATTCGTTTGTTTGTTGGAGGTGCTCGTAATGAGTGGAGATGAAGCTGAAGCTTTATTTCATAGCTGAGTTAAGATTTACATACCTTTCAATATAGTAATTGTAATTCAATACTGCCTTAAGGTGATAAATATTTTGGTCTAAATGCAACCGTGGTCCCAACTAGACTAGACCCATTGAGCCAACTAGATCTAGGTCAATGTTGATTTAGCCAATTCTATAACTGGTCCATTGATTCTCCTGTATTTAGGACTAGCAGCTGGATTTGTCCACTAATCCCAGTTTCACAGACAATATGACTTAAGTTCAGTTTGTACATTTGTGAACAACCTTTGTTGGATAAATAATGAGGAGTTCCCCAGGCAAATGAGGAAACCGTTCATTATCTTTCTTTGGCTTCTGCTTTTGGGAGCAGCAATCAGGATCAGTGCCATTTTTATGTTGCTCCAGAGAACCCACAAGATAGCTAGAATGTGCAGCACCATGGACAGCTCCCAGTGAGCACCTTGGTCCAACTTTAACTGTAGCTGAACTGAAGCCACTTCCTGAGTAGGAAAACTTAAATGGACAATGCTGGGGGGGGGGAGAGCCTGCCACATCAATATCAAAGTATTTCTGCCCAGTAAAGTGGTAGCATTGGAGTATTATCTCCTGGAATCATAAATCTCCTGAGGGAGGGTCATTTGTCTTAGTGGGAAGACAAGGCTGATGAGATATCAAGACATGAAGGCCTCATGGGTGTCAGGGCTCACTGGCCTCATCAGCTTCAGAACATCAGGCATTGCTAGTTAAAGAGTGGTATCTGGAACCAGTGCGCTCTCTATTGGCTCTTCAGCCCAAATGTCCATATCTAGAGCACTACTAGGGTCCTGGTATCTGAGCATCAGCACCCAAAACTATTCCAAGAAGATGACCCAGGGACATAAAAGAGCATTTGCTATTATCTTAAGTGTAGTGGACTCAGAGGGCTCACAGGAGGAAGGAATTTCTTGCTTAGCAAGAAAAATGATGTCTTATGTTTTCCACTTCAGCCTCCACCATAGCTGGAGCAGAGAATGGATCTTACTGGTGGCAATCACTTCATAGAATACAATATCTCCTGTTTGTCGATCTGATATCGATGCAACAGCTTTGGGAATATTCTTTATGTCATTGACTGGTGTTAGGAACAACCTTAGATATCCTTAAATGGATTTAAGTGAAGCAATGCACGGCTTTTCCTTAAAAAAAATACCAAACTAAACAAAAATCACACACACATGGATAGCAGGAGGAGGGAGAAATAAAAAGCTACAAAATTACAAATGCTAGAGTAAATATTTAAGGATGCATTTAAAAGACAGAAGACAAAAATGGAAGATTTATTGTCCCAGGGAGCACACCAGGAAGATAAGCAATTAAGCGCTGTGAATATGAAAACGGCAAGCTGCATTCAAATTTGGCAGAACAACATCTGGATCAAAGACTCATCAAGCACCAGAGGGGGACTTAACAAGGAGGCAAATTAACAGTGCAAAACAGTTGGAGGCTTTAAAGAAAATCATCCATGTAAAAACACCTGGAAAAAAGTTTGGGGTCGCTCAGAGATGTGACCATAAAGTAGCCTTCTCTGGCTGGCTGGCAACCGTGGAGCCACCCTTGAAGCCCAGGATGAGCCAAAGAGTTCATGAATGCAGCAGACTGGAATGGGCAGGAACAACTTGTCACTTCATGGGCCCAATAGCTCACCTGCAGGTGTAAAAAAGAGTCCCACACCTTTTATATAGTCTGTGAATGCAACAGGCTGCCCTGCCCAGTTGAGTCAGCCTTGTGAAAGATTCTTCTAACTCCCATGAGAATTCTTCCCTCTGGTGCAAAAAGGCAAGGCAAGGATCATTTTCTGGAGGTTTCCTGAAATGTTGAACAAATGAAATCCCTGAAAACCCTGCCAAAACTTAAGTGTGTTTTTCCTTTGAGAAGCAAAGCACACATATATTGGCATACAGCAAGCACAGGAGGATTGGCTAGTAAAAGGACACAAGCAACCCATCAGTGGCTTCTCGTTTTGAAAATCCATGCAATAAGGTAGCTACACTAGTTTGCACATTTGTAGAATTTATGCAGTCATTGTTCTTGCAATTGTGAACAAGATTTTACATCCCACCCCCACTACCTATCCATGAGCTTTCTACAATGAAATACATTAAAGCCTTACCAACCCTCCATCCCATGTTATACTTTGGAGAATTCATTTTTCTAATGAGTTACTTCTGTAATTAGTTACGTTTTATAGTAATGGACTGGGGCAAATTCATCCTTTTGCTCTTAATAGCCATAGCCCTGCTTTTAGGAAGCTAATGGTGACCAAATTATATGAAGCTGCCTTCTGCCACTTGTAAATATTGCCCTGAGGTGTTTAAATGGGTTTTAATGTGTACAGTTTTATTTAAAGGCAATTTTTAGCTAGTAGTAGGTTTTGTGTATTTTATTTTATATAGAAATCCATTCATGCATCCATGCATCCATGCATCCATGCATCCATGCATCCATCCATCCATCCATCCATCCATCCATCCATCCATCCATCCATCCATCCATCCATCCATCCATCCATCCATCCATTACCATAATATACTACTTTTCAAAATGAATTGACTACCTGTCACTCATTACAGGTTGTTTCTTCAGAGCAAGGTGTGATGAACAATGACAAATCACAAGATAGACTAATTTTGAATTTTGGCTATCTCCATCTGCCTTTTTTTCAGGTCATATGGTGCTCAGTGGCCAAGAAATGGCAGCAGCTAAACAAGGACAAACAATAGCAAGGTTTTTGGGGGTTATTAATAGCAAGGCCAAACCTAGTAGAAGGTGGGATTTTTATTTGCTTGGGAAGAGAAACTTGATCATTGGGATGGAGTTTTTTGTTATTAAATTTTTGCATATTCAGAAAAGTGTTGTTTCTCTGGGCATTCTAGACCTGGAAGCATGGGTGGGAGGTTATGTCAAAGATCTTCAGTGATTGCTCAGACCAACTTTGATGCACTTTGAAACTGTCAATTTAATTTAAATTCAAAAACTACCAATACTGCCCCCTCCACCTTCCTTTCTATAACCGAGGTAAACCTAATCAATAATACCAAACCCCATTAAAAAGATTAGAAATTCATCATTCTGATCCTCAGAAGCTCTTATTTTTTTCTCCAATAAATTGCTGGGGAAAAAATATGGCATAAATCTAGAATATACAGGACAAATATTTATTTATTTATTTATTTATTTATTTATTTATTTATTTATTTATTTATTCAATTTTTACCCCGCCCCTCTAGACAACGTCTACTCGGGGCGGCTTACATCAGTTAAAACAAGTTAAAAAACATATAAAACACATTTATATTAATTAGTTCTAAACAAAAGATTTCCAAGATGGTGGTATACAAAAGAAAGAAAGAAAGAAAGAAAGAAAGAAAGAAAGAAAGAAAGAAAGAAAGAAAGAAAGAAAGAAAGAAAGAAAGAAAGAAAGAAAAAAGATAGAGAAAAAGAAAAGGAAAATGACTTACCGTAATTGACTGGGGGGTAGGCCTGTTTAAACAACCAAGTTTTTAATTGGCTTTTGAAAACCCCCAGTGAGGGTGCCAGCCGGATTTCAGTGGGGAGTGTGTTCCACAGCCGAGGGGCAACCGCCGAGAAGGCCCGGTTTCTTGTTTTCTCCTTCCGGGCCTCCCTCGGCGTCAGTCCCCTCAGCCGTCCCCGCTGGCTATGTCGGGTGACTCGGGTAGATCTGGGTGGGAGAATTTTGAGCTCTGCTTTTATGTAGGATGTGAATAAATGGAATGTTTTATTGATAATCCAGGCCTACGTTTATCAGTGGGCAGTATTTTGGGAATATGGATCCAAAATCACATATTACCAATCCACTTTATTTGCAGAAAATACAAAGTAAAGCTAGAATAAAAAATTAACTGAGTTAATCCAGACCAATACGGCTGTTTACTTGACCCTTGCTAACACAAATTTGGTGTGAAATGCCACTGAGAAGACGTTGGTCTGCCTGTGAACAAGCTAACATGGAAAATCATCATCAACAACATCAACAATAAACTCTCGTCATCATTTTAAAAAAAATATGCAGTTATTTCTTTCTGTATAATTAACACAAAGATTCTTAGCATCAAAACATGAAATGCAATTACTTTTTTTAGAAGCTAGATTTCCAAAGAATATCTTGTTGCTGAAAACAATAAAAGCAAAAAAATACTTTTTACTGGCTCAGTTGTACATAGCACAGATAATGAGGTTTTTACAAAGTCACAAAAGGCATAGGACTGTAAGCCCCAAAAGGTTTTTTTTTCTCCTATAAGAAAAGGTTTAGTACCGGTTTACACCAAGCAATCTCATCAATCCCTCCAACAAACTCGACACATTTCCAAACCTCTTGTTCCACTGCTTGCAAAGAAAAAGCTTGTTTAAATGCCAATGCACAATTCCCATTACTTGCCTCACACTTCATTGGCAATGGCCGTCATTAATAGTACCTGAGGTCATTCAAGGTGACTGGTCTGAACCTGGTATATTTTGGGCCCAGAATCCTGTTTGTTCATCACTGTACAAGGAATGATATGTTCCACATGTTGTTCCAGTTTTCCCTTGGCGAACATAAGGGGGAAGTCAGTAACCCCAAGGAGAAAGCCACGTTCCTTCAAATGGGATGATTTATATGTAATATGCACCCCAGACAGGAATAAAGATATAATTGACTAATATGCAATAGGACAAGTCAAAGTATTACAAATATAATAGTATTACGATGAGAAGGGACGTGGTGGCGCTGCGGGTTAAATCACATAAGCCTCTGTGCTGCAAGGTCAGAAGACCAGCAAGATCGTAAGATCGAATCCATGTGACGGAATGAGCTCCCGTCACTTGTCCCAGCTCCCGCCAACCTAGTGGTTCGAAAGCATGCACATGCAAGTAAATAAATAAGGACCACTTCGGTGGGAAGGTAACAGTGTTCTGTGTCTAAGTCGCACTGGCCATGTGACCACGGAAGATTGTCTTCGGACAAACGCTGGCTCTATGGCTTGGAAACGGGGATGAGCACCGCCCCCTAGAGTTGAACAAGACTGGACAAAAATTGTCAAGGGGAACCTTTACCTTTACCTTACGATGAGATAATTATTTACCAGGGGAAATGTCTGTCATATCAACTATGTAAGTAATATCAGTTCTGTTATGTTTCATAAATGTTTACAATTAGTAAATGTTATTTCATGTTTTAACCAAGGCACAAGTGATTATTTGAATATATTTTGCTGGCACAAAACACACATATGGGAGAACAACAAATTATACTGTCCGATGGTGTTTTGTAACTATACATTTCCAGCTGCTGTACACACAAATTCTGCTAAGTTATAGGTTATAATTTATTGGTTATAACCAAAAGCCAGCAGTTCTAACCCCCCACCCCGTGGATGCGGAAAAATGTGGATTATAGCAAATGCTATTATAATAGTGAATGCTATACATAACATGGTCTCCAGCTCCCTCTGGTTGCCAGTTCTCATAATTTAGGAATTAAAATATATATATTTTAAAAAAGCTTCAGGATAAGTGAATCAGCGGATACCGATCCTGTGGATAAAGGGGGCCTATTGTATAGGTGAATAAACTCCATTTAAAGGCTCTACTACAATAGAACAAAAAGACACCAGATTTTGCACTTTTTCCCCTTCCTCTTATCTTTCTTTGGCCATAGCGCTGAGAGGACCTAAGCACTTCCATCCCTACCAGCCTATTACTTGTACTTAATCAAAAGGCTCAGTAATTACATATTTGACAACAACTGATGTAGTTACCCAGCTGAGATAAAGGGTTGATCAATGTTCTATTATTCTTTATTGACTTCCTCCCTCTCCCCCCACCCTGTGTAGTCTCAGTCCCAGTTTTTTCCAGTTTGCTATCAAAAATCAGTCATATCACTTACTCTCCATCCTCTTACTCGTTAAGTTTGCACTAGCTTAACCCAAAAATCCAGCAAATGCCTATGACTGAGTGCTATTAAAAACTAATTATTAGTAGGTCAAATCAAGGCTTTTGGTAAACCATTTTCAGTATTTCTAGCTCAGGACAAACAGACAAAAGAGGCTCTGGAAGAAGCAACGTCAAGATTTAACGAATGTAGTTATTTAAACCAGGAATTCATTAGTATCTCTGCAAAATTCTATGTTTCCAGTTCTTGCCATGCTGGAGACCTTTTGGGATAACCCATCTAACCAAACAACAAAAGGCTCTCTGCAGAAACCAGTTCTAATGGAATGAGATGGAGCCAGTTATTTGTGATAAGAGATTGATAAAATCCACACAAAAAGGTGTGTTTCTAGCTCTTGTTATTTTGGAGCCCTTTGAAAACAAACAAACGTTCGGAAATACATATATATATTATTTCCCTGTTGAGTTTTCTAGCAGAATCTATTCTCTGAAGCACAGAAAGAACAACAAAATGTAGTTCTGATTTTGTACATTGTGAAGGCATAGTTGTGAGGCAAAAAGCTGATGTAGATTCTTTCTTTCTTTCTTTCTTTCTTTCTTTCTTTCTTTCTTTCTTTCTTTCTTTCTTTCTTTCTTTCTTTCTTTCTTTCTTTCTTTCTATATCGCCCATCTGCCAGCCAAGGCCACTCTAGGTGATTTACAACAAATAACAAAAAACAACAAAGGAACAAAATAGCAAATAGCGACATAGGGGCAAAAATCAAAAATCATAAAGTGCAGTGAGGATAAAATTATAATACAATAAATACAATTAAAAGCTTAGAAAAATAAAAACATGGAGCATGGCAGTAAGACAGAAGTTGTATTTTTGGACACTATTGTATCAGAGTACTATAGTTTGTTTCAAGGCCTGTCTAAATAGCCAAGTTTTTAGTAGCTTTTTGAATGTGCCCAGTGAAGCGGCAAGGCGGACTTTGGGTAGAAGAGAGTTCCATAATTGTGGGGCTACCGCCGAGAAGGCCCAATTTCTGGCCGCTGTTTTCCGGGGCCCTCTTGGGGTCAGAACTCTCAGCCGCCTTGCCTGCAACGATCTTATAAGACAGGCAGACATAAGTGGAAGGAGGCGCTCATCCAGATATCGAGGTCCCAAACCATTTAAGGCCTTATAGGTTAGTATCATCACCTTGAAACTGGAACGGAAGCAAACAGGTAGCCAGTGTAAGGTGGCCAGGGTGGGGGAGATACAGTATGTTGGTATTTTCTAATCCCACTCAGAAGTCTGGCCGCCATACTCTGTACCCATTGCAGTCTCCAAGGGCAGCCCCACATAGAGGGCATTACAGTAGTCTAATCTCAAGACTACCAGTGCATGGTGAGGCTGCTTCCTCTCACACATCTTTAATGTATGAGAGGAAACAAATGAACACTTCCATTTTCAGTTTTCACTAAACTACAGTTTTCTGTGCAATAAACCCAGGACACCATGGTTTGTTTAATCTTGAGCTAACCAATAAAGAAACTCAACCAATGTCCAGTCCTGTCTCATTTCCATAGAAGCATAGAATAGTGCAGTTAAAAGGAACCTTTAAAGCCATTGAGTCCAACTCCATTTTCAGTGTAGGAGTCCAAGTTAAAATATACCGGATAGATGGCTGTCTGTCTTTCTCTTGAATGCCAGTTTTGGAGAGCTCACCACTTTTCAAGATAACTGGCTTGATTGTTGTACTGTTCTAATATTTAGGAAGTTTTTCTTGTTATTCATTGTTTCATATTCAGCTGCAATTTGGCTTCATATATCTTAAGCCCATAATTACATGTCCTGTACTCTGAAATGATTGGGAACAAACCCTGACCCTCCTCTGTATGACAACCTTTCATGTTTTTGAAAAGTGCTGTCATATAAGTTTTCTTTTCTCAAGGCTAAATATACCCAGTTCTCTGAGTCTTTCCTCCCGAGGGCTTGGTCTCCGGTCTCCTCTTAATCATCCTTGTTGCCCTCCTCTGCAGCTGTTCCAGCTGTTCTTCATTCTTCTTAAAGTGTGGTGTCCAAAACTGGGCACAATACTCAATATTTTGGATAGAATTAGAGTCAATCACAGTTCTAAAGGTCTGCACATAAGCAGAACAATATGGTGTATTCAAAACAAAACAAAAACCCAGAAGCTTTCTTTCGTGGTGTAAGAGGAAAGGAAAGGGTTTGCTGCATTTTCTTTTAGGCTTGGAACCAGCACTCACCAAGTTCCTCCTGCTCAATGATTTACACTCTTTCAATATGACAAGGCACAGCGACAAAGAATTTTAAAGCCCAAAGAGATTCCTTGCCTCTAGCTAAGAGCAAGACAAAGAGCTCTTTTTTGTTCCTCAAAGGTCTCTGTAATTTGCAGGAAAAAAAGTCTCTCTGGTTTCCTTCCCTTTTGAGCAGCAAAACAGACACACACATCATACAGAATACACTGAGCTAGCCCAAAAGAACTGATGGTTATTAAGAAAAATGGCATCCATCCATTCAGTGGTTCAAATTCTGAAACAAGGCAGTAGCCTTCCTACTTTGGGATAATTAGCGCAGTTTGCACAATTTACAGTACACAATGATGTGAATTGCTTGATCTTGTGCAAAAATAGCATTAACATTCTTCTCCCTAACGGAAGACCTCTATCAAGAGATCTATGGAGAACATCTTTACCATCACGAAGAAGAATGTTGAAGTTTGTTCTTTGGTTTGATCAGCCTTTCCCAAATCTGGATTCTTCTGGATGCATTGATTCACAGTTCCCAAATGCCCAGGTCCACTGGTGATAGATAGAGTAACTGGATTTTTATCTCAAAACATCTGGCAGAAGCCAATTTGGAGCCTATTATTTTAGATGGCCCCTCTAGAAAGTGTTAAACAAGTGGAAGGGGAAAAGTAGCAAAGCAGTTTATTAAAACATACTCTGTAGTAGAACAGACAAGTGATCGGTTCTGATTGAGCCTTTGGGTAGTGTGGGTGGCATATACATTAAATAAAGTAAATAAATAAATAAATAAATAAAATAAATTTGATTCTAGACTTTCTGTTCAAGGGTTCAAGCTGTGGTCATTGCCTTTGCTCAACCTATAGATTCTAAACACACACACACACACACACACACACACACACACAGTTGACCCCTTGGAGAACTAAGTCTAAGTGAGATGACAAATACAAGCCAGTCTTCAAACACTGTAAGTCATACTGCTCTATCTTTCTGTTCATGCTGTGCCTAGGAAGTTGCTTCTGGCACATACAAAAGACAAATGCAAGCAGAGCATGAGTTCAATAGTACTCCCCCTCTCATGGTCCCCAACAACTATAGACAGGGCTGTAATCCCTCTGATATGGGAAGGGACATATCTCCATCATGGTCAGCAGCCACTGATGGCTCATCTTCCATGTCCAGTCCCCTTTGAAGCTGTCCAGGTTGGTGGTTCTCATTGTACTCATTAGCAACAAATTCCACAGCTTAACTATGCACCATGTAAGTTTATTCTTTCATCCTTCCCCAATGACATAGGATGACATAGGTCCTGAAAGCTTCTCCTGATCCACTTGCTTCTCAACATGCAAAATCTTACACATTCCCAGACTTGTCCTCCCCCCCCCCAAAGTAAACCAGTTGACATGTTTGCCTCTTGACCCTTTTGACTGGCGATTGACTTCAAAATAGTGAATGCTTGTTGGTATCATAAAGACAATCCACCTTGCTCCTTAAGTCCTTAGTGATACATAAAAAGGCAAAGGTTTCCTCTCTCTGCTCTGCTCCTGATTGTTGAGACTGTGCAATTGGACTACACTTTTTTAATTAACAGCCCCAGTTAAATGTGGTTTTTAAATTGAAAAATACACCAGATGTTTTCTGTTGCATCAATGGAGAACGAAATCACTTTTCCCTAATCCTGCCATGGCTCTTAAATGTTTTTTAAAAAGTCCAAAAATCCCAGTTCCCAGTATTAAATTTAAGGACAAGGATGTAAATCAATTTAGCTGAGCATGAAATTCTTCTTTAAGTACTGATATACATATATTTTTCTCTATTCAATCTTTGAATGAGACAATTCAGAAAAACTGGATTCTATGGGCAGAATACTACTGGGGTTTAGCACACAATCAGAAGGAACCATGGAGGTTGTCGTGGCTAATTGGTGAGGTGTTGGATAGAGACAACCAGACATGTGATCAGGCATAGGACTGACAGAAGACCAGCACCTTGTCCATTAGCAGCTGCAGCTTCTACAATTCGTATTGTATATGAATAAAAAAACCCTAAAGAATTCTGCCCTATGGATGTACTGTACTTCTACAGTAACAGTTCTTAGGCTCTTATATCAGACTACTGCAAAATGGACTATGTTGAGCTACCCTTGGAGAGTATTCAGAGGCTGCGGCTGGTGCAAAATCTAGCAAATTCCTTTCTGGTGTAAGTTTTTGTTTCCCTTGACTATACTGCATGGGTTGTCAATCTCTTGTGTCAGCATGGGTGTGTTAGTGGTCTTTTTGACAGAGGCTGTCTTTTATCTCTTCATTTGCTCATCTTAATTTGACACACATTTAGGGGTCCTAAGTGAAGAAGGTTATATGGTCTACACAAGTCCCGCTATCTGAGAACATGAAGGCATGTAGATGTAGCATGTGGAGAAATGTAGTTTACGACTGAGAGACACCAAGAGAGCGAACCCAGTTACTGTTTGGCATGCCTCCACCAAAATCTTTCCTTCCAATTTGGCACATCCAACTGAATGCTATAACTACAAATTAGGGGAATATATATTCCTCAGGAGCACATTTTAAACAAGTGTGGGTCCTTTTTCATCGTGAATCGTTTAATGTATTAGGCATTTTGTCTCTATAAGGTTGAAATAATTCAATTCGTTTGACATTTTTCTTCTGCAGGTGTGCATCTTCGCAATTTCTTTTCCAAAGATTCCCTCTTGTCTGTTTCTTGCTAGGTTGATGCATTGTTTCTTCTGGGCAACAAAGCAACACTGGCCATTAATATCTGGAAGACAAATTTCCCTTAGTTTTGTTTCTTTCCAGTTGCATCAGCAGCTTTCGAAATCCAAGGGATATCTGTCTCAGTCAGTATGTCGGTATCTGCCACTTCAGTTCTTTGGGTGGCCACAAAAGATTCGGAGGAGATGAAAAGAACAATGGGGATGTTTTAATCCTGAAAAGAACAAGAAGAAACTTTGATGCAAAGAGTGGGGAGCGTATCAAAGGTGATGCTTTTGTAATTTTCTTTTGCAATTGGTCAGAGATAATTCATTTAGACAGCCGGTATGAATTTCCAGTCTTTTCTTCAGCAAGCACGACTCAATTGTTGAGTGACCCAAGGGCCACTGATTCAGGGAGTCTCTTCTGTCTGGGACTCAGAGGTGGATTTAACCAGATAAGTCCTTAAAAGCTCCCTAACATATATCAACATCCTTTTTTTAAAAAATCGCAAACCTACCTTACCGAGCACACCATCATTGCATAGAGTGGGGTCATATTTGGGAAGCCGGCTTGGCCCACCTCTAGTTTAGGCAAACTCGAACCTTTTTTAAAAAAAATCTTTTTGACTACTGCATGAGCTAAGTGTCATACTAATAATTCTTCAACTTACGTTCCAAAAGTCTCCTTACGACCTCTTGGAATGTGGAATTCTTTTCTTTTTTCTTTTTTGGCAATGAAATGAAATAAATTAGTGAAATGAAGTAAAATTTTGCCCAGGACCCCGTTGCATTTCAGCCCCTGGAGCACCATATGCAGCTTCTGGGTTGTATTTTGTCCAGACTTGCTGTTTAGTGTTCCCTTAGGCAATTTGGGGAGATGAAGCCCTCCCCTCCAACAACACACACACAGTTTTGATCTGAGGTCATTCCCTGTTCCATGAACCCTCACAGACTGTATCTATTGATTCATGATTTTTGGATCTTCAACAGCCCTGCTTCCAGAGGTGGATCTGTATGACCCCATGGATCTCTGCATGTTGTCTACTCCGGATACAGAACAAGTCACATCGCATGATATTGCTGATCATGATATTGCTGATCTTTGTATTATTATTATTTCAGGTAACTTTGATTATTATTATTTCCTTTTTGAAGGAAAGTATTAAGCAAATTCATGGAGACTACTGTGTTTCCCTGAAAATAAGACAGGGTCTTATATTAATTTTTGCTCCAAAAAAAAGCATTAGGGCTTATTTTCAGGTGATGTTTTATTTTTTTCCAATCTACATTTATTCAAATACAGTCACGTCATCTTCTGGTTGCTGCACAATGGTGGAGGGCGGGGTTTCACTTAACTAGGGTTTATTTTGGGGGGCAGGGCTTATATTACGAGCATCCTGAAAAATCATACTAGGGTTTATTTTCAGGTTAGGTCTTATTTTTGGGGAAGCAGGGTAGGTTCTTCATGAATGGGCATCAGATGCTGGACAGCCACACATACAAACAAGCTGTAACCATCACCTGTTTCACCCTTGTGCTTCCAGAAGCTTTGGATGGCTACAAATGTAATCAAAATTCTGGATCGGATTGCCATTGGCAATTCTGAAAACCATATTTTGTAAAAACAATATTCTCTTAGCAGTACAAAACTGTAGGTAGCAGGAACAAGGAGGCAGGACTGAGAAACTGACAAGCAAAGCAAAAATCTCAATGAATCTGATAATTCAAGTGCAAAGAATGTGATATACAAGTTTATTAAGATGTTCCATCATGATCAGTGTGACAGATGTCTTTTTAGTTCATGGAGCATAAGGCAGAGGATTCAAATCACAGTCATCAGAATGCAAAAAATGGAGTGCAAGTCAGTTGAAATAGCATTTTCCCCCTTTCCCTCCATGCAATTATTTGACTTTTTATTACTTTTTTCTGCATCAGGTGGAAACAAAGCATCTTCACTCTGCTCTGATTTTTTTAAATAAAAGAAAGGAAAGAAAAGATTTTAAAAAATTAAATACCTTGATATTATTTTCATTAGCAGATTCAATGAAGGAAAATTCTCTTCTCCCGTCCATTTTATGAAGGGGAAAGTATTGCAGCTAGATAGACCTTCTATATGGAAGTTGCTCAAAATGTTACACTACTTTTAGGATGCATATTTCATTTTCAGGGATATTTTCCTCCTGAAACATGAGGGCGATTTACAGTGGTGCCTCGCTTAACGGGCGCCCCATTTAACGATGAATCTGCATAGCGACGAATTTTTTGCGATTGTTTTTACGATCGCATTGCAATGTTTCTAATGGGAAAAATCGCTTTGTGATGATCAGTAAGCTGTTTCACTTACCGCTTTTCGCATAACGATGATTTCCCCACAGCTGATCGGTGGTTCCAAAATGGCCGCCGGGTTAAAAAAATGGCCGCCCACTGTCTTTTCGCCCGGATTCCTTGCTTACCGGGCAGTGAAAATGGCGGCCGTATGGAGGATTTTCGCATAAAAGTGAGTTTTTTGCCCATAGGAATGCATTAAACGGGTTTTAATGCATTCCTATGGGCTTTTTATTTTCGCATAGCGACGAATCCGGATAGTGACGATTTTTGCTGCACGGATTATCGTCGCTATGCGGGGCACCACTGTATATGAAAAATACATATGGGAAAAATATTTCTCTGCGCTTCATTGTGTTTTTCTGAATCTCACCTGTGTACAGGAGGACCTCCGTGCCAAACCCTCCTTCAGATGCTGAAAAATGTGGACATTAGTGAACATTATTCTGTTAGTGAATACTATACACATTGTGATCTCTGACCCCCTCTAGTTGCCAGTTCTGGTAACTTCATCATTAGAAATATTTATTTCTGGGAATGTTTATTTTAATATTTTTAATATTTTCAGACTGTGGATAAGTGAATTAGCAGATACTGATCTTACACATATGGGGGTCCTCTTGTACTGTGTTTTCACACCGTTTCCAAGCATATCCAAGGCTGTGACCTCCTGGGTGCTCTCTCTTGGCCACGACTCCATCCAAACTCACATGCCTACGGTATATCCAGTGGTGTCAACATACTTGTAGCTGAATGAGTAACAAATATCTCATGGGTCACATGCAGCAACGAGGAGATAATATACAGGATCTCTGCACCTGAGGGTCTTTCCTAGAAGTCCCACATTACATCCTAATTGATTGATTAATTAATTTTAAGAGAATGACTGAGAAACTTATCTTGAGACTTCTAGAGAGCTCAAGTGCATTTTTCTATATTTTGAGGGCCCCAGGGACCCACGTCACTTCAATTGGTTAAAAAATGGCCACTAGAGAAGTGGTCCCAAACCTTGGGCCTCCAAATGTTCTTTGACTACAACTCCCAGAAGCCTTCACTACCACCTCTGCTGGCCAGGATTTCTGGGAGTTGAAGTCCAAGAACACCTAGAGGCCCAAGGTTGGGGACCACTGCACTAGAGGACACAAGACATTTTTTCAGTGAAAAAAAGTATGTTTGTTAAAAACAACAGCAACAATAAATGAGGGTTCTCATGGATCTTATGTCACTGTCCAAGGTCAAAGGATGTGTAGAAGCAGGTCCCAGAATTCTGGAGACCACCCATCCCATGTACCTCCAGCTCAATAATTCATGCCAGTTTGTTTATTGGCAGAACAGATGTTCAACATTTCCCAGCCCTACCTCCTCCAGTGAGTGCCCACTCAGAGGCATTGCCCGAAGTAGGCAAGGCAGAGAAGCCAGGCCACTGACTCTGAATGGAGTCACCAAAGGAGTCAAGGCTGGGAAGTGTCAAACACATCAAACGGGGATTTTCACAAGGTTCCCCATGTATCAGTCTCAATCATTTTTTGCCTTTATTTTTTGCTGCAATTGCATACGTTTGCTTAAAATGTGCAGAACATCATCTTCATTGTCTTCTCTTGTCAAAAATGCCACAAACACCTCTTCTGTGCAGAGTGTGGAGAACAATTTGGAGTTCCTCTCGCTTGTGTGCAAAGATGGGATAAGCGAAGATGTGTATGCCTCCTTCATATTCACCATGAAAAAAACTTTGAACAACCAAGTCAACTCAAAGATGATGCTACAGTCAAAAAGGAATGAGCTTAAAAGAATGCAGGCCTTGAGTAAGTTACAGACCTATCAGATGCTATTAAATAAGTGTCATCTTTGGCTTCGTGGAGGCACAGAGATGTGAATTCCAAAGTCATCTTCTTTTCTGTAACTGCAGATACATCCTTTTGCAAGAAACTTATAACAGCTGTATATGCATTGCCTAATGACTAAGATATAATTATACATGCACCATGGGGGGGGCTTGAAATGGGAGAAAGAGGTGAAACTCAAGCCCACCACTAATAGCAAAACTGTTGAAGAACGAAAAATGCTGATGAGATCTAATCAAGAACTTCAACCTCAAGCACTGCTTTCAAATCAACCTTGTCCCAAATGGGAAACGATAACACCAAATGATGTCTTCTCAAATTAGTATCTAAGTATTTACTGCTACAATGTATTATGATGCAATTAGATTGCATCCAAGTGGCACTAAATGAGATATTTTAGAACAACCAGAAAACGGATATGTTAGATGGCTCCAATGTATGCAAACAGAAGCAGGGTTCTTTCCATCTCAGTCCCTCTGAAACACATACAGTATGCATGTCGCAAGTCATGCGGGGAGTCCTGTTTCAGATTTTTCATCTATCTTAATGCTTTAAGTAATAAGCTACCATTCAGATTGCCAATCACCTGAATTTCCATAGATCTTACTAAAACTAATAACGTACCCAGAGCTAATCCACAGTAAGCATCTGCTAAGTCTATTTACCAAGTTTGAACTCCTGAGGACCTTGGATGTTCTTTAAGAACTTCAGTGAAGACTTCTGATTAGTTAATGTATCCTGTAGCTGGCTGCATAGCTCAGTGCTTTAGGCATCTGGTTGCAGAGCCAGAGATTCTCCATTGTGCTTCCAGGTAGAAGAGCCAGCCTGTGTGGCCTTGGGCAAGCTGCACAGTCCCAAAGGTGCTCCCAGAAGAAGTGGATGGTAAAGCACGCGAAAGCCATGAAAAGGAGCATCATAAGTCAGAACTGACTTGATGGCACATGGATATTAATGTCCTCTGTAGGTCTTGATGGTAAACCTGCTAAGGTACATGATCAACTGTGCTTTTGCCACTGTGGATATGATGATGTTGACAGCTGTCCCCACTATTTCTTTCATCATTGTTGAGACAAGGCAAGAGACAAAAAATACCGTCTGACTAGTTGGGAAAGTAAGTAGCTAGGTCATCAGAAGATGAAAGATAATCCTTTTACTTTGAACCCTTATGCACCAGGATTCTAGAATTGGAGAGCTGGAAGGAACCCTGTGGATCATGGAATCCAGCGACTGTTAAGGAGGCATAGTGGGGGAATTGAACTCTCAATCTCCAGCTCCACAGCCAGAGACCTAAACCATGGAGCTATCCAGCAGCTCAAAGAAGAATCTTCAATGTGTGATTTCCAAGGTATTTTCTAACTACAGTGTCTTGAGGCTGGGGTTTGGGTTGTGTTTAAGACCAGAAGAAAAGTATTCTTGTACTCTCTGGGTTCAGTGAGTATTCCAAGTGTTATCTGAACAGAGCAAACCTTTTAACCACTAGAACAGATCACTTCCACTTCTCTACCTTATGGTTTGTTGAGGCTAATATGCAGCTTTTAGTCTATTATGTGCCAACACGGCACATATTTCTTTGTTGGGGGAAAAGCCGTAGCAGCAAAAAGAAAAAAAATACCTGTCCTGCCTATTTTTTATTTGTAAGTAAGCTAACGTTTGAGTAAAGCACTTGCTGCTCTTCAGGACATAATGGTTGAGATCCAGTAGTAAGTTGTGACTAGAGCAAGCCCATTCAACCAATAGGGATTTCGTAAGTCAATACCTCCAGGAGTTCCATTGATTCAGTCAGCCTATGCCAGTTGTGACTTAGTGCTGGATTTCAACCAGTGCCTCTGAATGCTTATGTTTTAGGTCTAATTTTGTGCAAATTTGGCAACAAAGTATGATTCTGAAGGACTAGCATGTCCCATGAGCTGTCTATGTAGCTCAGGATTTAGGTATCTGGCTGTGGAAGTAGAGGCTGGAAGTCCAGTTCCTGACCATGTATCGTGTGAGCAGAGCCACTTTGGGTAGCCTTGGAGCAAGCTGCACAATCCCAGAATGCTCCCGAAGGAAGGGAATGGTAAGCCACTTCTGAGTACCCTCTACCTAGGAAACTCTCGAAAGGGTCACCATAAGCCAGACTTGACTTGACAGCACACACAACATCTTCCATGGGGATTAACAAGTATCTCAAGAGTTTTTGGAAGTATTGATTCTTTTTTGATGTCTTTGAGCTAGAAATGTGCCAAATATCATACAGTAAAAGATAGTAGTGGAAAAGTCAATTGATAGCAATCAAAAATTTGACCATTGCTTTTATCTGTGTTTGTTTCATACATGGCATATGACAAATATATATAGGCTGAATCTGGCAGTCTCATATTCATAAATAATTTTTTTCCTGAGTTATCTTTATCTCCTATTTTATTTGTATTCGTTATATTGCCAGCTAATTAGAGTTTTATATTTACTAGGATCATAAACACAAAACTGAACCAACTAAATTCGGCTTCTGGCCTGAAGTCAGGTTTCTTCACAAGCCAAGATGAAGAGGAAGGCATAGTTTGTTTAATGTCTCTCCACTGCTAGCTGAGACCTTTTTGATGTTTAAGATATTTAAGCTCATTTCATGGCTACTTGGCTCATTTTCCTTTGAAACAAAGAGTCTTCCAGATTGCTTACCTCACCCCTGCAGAGTTCCCAGCATATATTTTTTATTTGAAAGGTCACGTTGCAAAAAGATGGCCATTAGGGAAGTGTTACCGATCTTCCCAACCCATCCACCCCCAGTATCCTGCTGTTCACATTCACAGCTTCCCAAGGGGCTGGCAGTTGTTTTTTAAAACACAATATGGACACCATTTCCCAGCTTTGTGTGTGTAACATGTAGTGTTCCCATTCGTTAAGGTCTCAGCCTGATAGTCCACATTAAGTTTGAAAGTATCCCTAAATAATGCTTATCAAAACTATTCCAGAGCAAATGTTTGGGCTTAGATTCTGCTTCAGAACAGTGAGAAAATTTCAACATTTGCCACCATTAGCAGGATGTCTGATGAGAAAGGTCTTTGCTTGCCAGTGAAAGGAAATCAAGGAAAAGACACTGAGAAAGGAAATGCAGGTTCTGGGAGCAGCCCAGAAGAATCCCTTCTCTCATGTTCTCTGTAAACAGACCTATGACAGGGTGGGACCCAGAAATATGCATCCCCCCAAGATCTTAACAGTTGGGTAGGATCATGTGGAGAAATCTAGCCCTTAGAGAGATTTGGCCCAAAACTAAATAGAGCTTTGTAGGTCATACCAGCTTTTTGAATTGCGAAAGGCTTTTACAGCCAGGATCTAATGGTTGTTGTGGGTTTTTCGGGCTCTTTGGCCGTGTTCTGAAAGTTGTTCTTCCTAATGTTTCACCAGTCTGGTAGCCCATTAATTCAAGAGACTGGCGAAACGTTAGGAAGAACAACTTTCAGAACACGGCCAAAGAGCCCGAAAAACCCACACCAACCATTTTTTTTTGAATTGCATCCAGAAATGGACTGTCAGTCTGTGACACTGTTAGAGAGAAAGCTTCTTGTGCTCAGTGTAGCTAAGTCTGGTCAACCACCTGACCGCGACATTTTGGACTCTCTAACATTTTCCAAACACTTCCCAGCCTGTCATAGTAATCCAAAGGGATGTAATAGGGAAATGCATGAGCCCGACTGGATCAGACATCTCCAGGAGCAGGTGTCACTGGCACTCTCGTTTTATCTGTGTCAACGTGCTCCTGGCCACTGTCAAAATCTGGGCAGACAGGCTCAGGGTTGGATCCAGGACTACATCCAGACTGCAGACCACTTTGGAGGCTGTTAATCCGGAATGGAGCAAAAATCACAGTGAAAGGCACACATGTGCTTCCCATTTCTGTACCCAGTCCTTTGTTTATATCTAAATCATGTTTGTATCCTGGGTTTGGAACCAAATCTAAAACTGTTCTAATTATGCCACTTCTTCCTCGGAAAGCCAAGAAGAAAAGCATCGTCTTGCAGATTTTTCTTCTTCTTCTTCCCCTTCTCCGATCGGTTGCCTTCCTCTTAGAAGAAGGGCCGTCCTGCTGTCAGGAAGAACAAATGAACATTTCATTACGAGGGACAAAAGACGCAAAGGTCAGCAGCATTGTCCAGTGTACTTTTTCGTTAGAGCTAAATTTATGCGAGTGCTTCCCAAAATAAATAAGGTCCCGGGTCAGATATTAAGCAGCTTAATATACTGCTGAGAGTTTGGTAGCCCATTCATTCAAGGGCTGCGAGAGGATTCATAGCTGAGTTCCCGGCCTTGGGTCTCTTTAAATGGCCTGATACAAATGGGGGACATTTTTAACTTCCTTGCCTTTTCAGAGCAATGTTAATTAAGGCCTTTTTTATTTGTTTCCTTATCTCGTTCATCCAGTTATTTGGAACAATCTCAAGAGCTGGGAACCAAAACAATACATACTAAAAAGTGTTTTGTGGTTTCAGCATCCTGAAAATGAACTCTCCCTCTTAGGAGATTGTGGAAATCTTGGACTTAGGCCTAGAATCACATGTGTCCTTGGCATTATGTGTATTGTCCTTGGGAATTTGCTTTTGACCTTGACTTTTAACCTTCAAGCCGGCAGATATTCTCCACCTTTCAGATTCTCTCCATAATTGTCCTCCTTACTGGTTGTTGCTGGTAATTCTATGCTTCGTAGAAAAAGTCAGACTTGAGCAGCTGGTTTGATCTGAAACGAATGTTGGCCAACGGTATATGATTATTTTAGATCAGAGTCAGATTACTTTCTGCTTTCTGACACTCCATTTTTAGGTGATTAGAATAGGAGGGTATTTTGTCTATTTTGACATGATTTTTGGCAGAGATGGCCAAACTTCAGACATTCAACCCTGTCAGGTTATTTATAGTATTTCATATCTACAAATAAGTTTCCATCATAATAAACCCAAATGTATTGCTCTGGGGTACACAAACTGTGGTTTGTATCAAGAAACCCATAGATACATGCCGAGCAAGAAGGAACAAATGTGAATTATCTTCCTTCATTCAATGACATGAAAGAAAATCCGCTCCCAAGTTATGCAAAGATATCAATTCAATAACACTGTTTAAATCATTTGTGCTCTCATATATGTGTGTATATGTACACGTTGGTCTAACAGCTCTAGTATTCAGATAACAATAGCACATTCTCAGCCTAGATACTGTCTGCATTCTTATGGAATGCCATTTACTACAGAACAAAACCAAGACGATGTGTGAAATCCATCTTCCCACAGACGCAGGGCGAGAGGCTTCCCTGATTAATGTTCTATTTTTAGTCCCTTTCCTTTAGACTGGATAATTTTTCCAGGACTCATTTACATCACTAAGGAGCAGTGCTTTCAGCCAACTTTCTCTGTCTCGGTTAACGCTATTTTCTGAATGCTGTTTCAGATCAAATCAAATGTCAGCAACAGGGAACCATTTCCAAATGTAATGCCCCTTTGTGTATCACTTCCCTCCCCACCAAGAAACTAGTGACACCTCATTCCATGCTGCTCCACGCTTTTAAAAATAGCAGTAATAGATAGGCTCCCTGGAGCACATACTCACCTGTTAGCATTTCTCCAGGGAGAAGATCCAGCCACTCTTTCCCTAAATCACACAAATGGAGGAGAAACACAAACATACAGGTTGCCAGAAGTCCCCAGACTATAACCCATAAAAGCAAGTAAATAAGATGTTCTTCTTTGGTGAGAACAATCCTCCATTTGAAGAGCTCTCCTCGTTTTGGGTCACCTAAAAGTGGCCACCTCCATGGTAAATTTATCTTCTCAGACGTCTCTCATTTTTTAAGTCGGATGGTTCAATGGATGTTTTGTAAGAGAAGATGCAAACCACACACTCTGATATATGGCAGGAAGGATATGGCACAACTTGTCAATTCTGTATGACCTGCAAAGGTGAGGTTAGTCCCAGGAGTAGGCATTCTGAAAGCACTGTTCAGATCATTACTCTGAAATAACTGGTTGTTGCCTAGCTAGATATTTTAACAAAACCAACCATGACCTGTAGTCAAAATATCCATTGCATTTTTTCCACATTGTTCAGTATTAGAATGAGAATTTCACATCTGTTATAAACAACATTTGCAACAAATTAGATCACACTTGTGAAGTTTGATAAATAGATAGCTATTATGAAATGCAACCGTGCACCACTGTCTTTTAGAGCCTAGCTGCTGTTTTATTGTGTTAATCTCTGCATTCTATGGTCTGAAAAAGTAAGCAAGGTTCCATGAGAGCTTACAGTAAAATATAATAGTTTTTAAGGTGCAACAACATTTTTGGTGTTTGTCTTCTTGATTTGTTTTTGCCTGATATATCAGAAACACGTGATACTTCCTTAGTTCCTTAATTCCTTCTGAATCCATGCATTGAAAACAGCGACTCACATTCTCCTTTGGTGCCAGGAATTCAGTTTAGCCCATTGCTTTCCATTTCCCTTTCCCCAATTCAAAATTGCCAGCCATCTTTTAAATCCTAAGAATGATAAACAGAATATGAAGGATTTGCAATAATGTTATTCTTCCCAGAGGCGAACAGTGGCTGCTTGATCTATTCCACAGTCACCTTTAGAGTGGGCATGGCCCACCGGTTTGGTGGTTTGTGCTGGTCCACTTTTCAGTGTGCAGAGTTTCCCAGCCCTACCTTTTCAGGTGTCCACCTGCTCAGAGGCAGCACCCCAGCTTCCCTGCCCCATCTCCTCTGGCAGGAGCCCACTCAGAGAAAGCGCCCTGGCTTCCCTGCCCCACCTCCTCTGGCAGGAGCCCACTCAGAGATAGCGCCCTGGCTTCCCTGCCCCACCTCCTCTGGCAGGAGCCCACTCAGAGATAGCGCCCTGGCTTCCCTGCCCCACCTCCTGTGGCAGGAGCCCACTCAGAGATAGCGCCCTGGCTTCCCTGCCCCACCTCCTCTGGCAGGAGCCCACTCAGAGATAGCGCCCTGGCTTCCCTGCCCCACCTCCTCTGGGTGCTGCCTCTGAGTGGACACCTGCTGGAGGAGGCAGGGCAGGGAAGCACCAAACACCTGTTCAGCTGAAAAATGAACTGGACTGAACCACCAAACCAGAGGTTCATCCCCATCCCTAGTCACCATCCAATTGCTCAAATCTTCCTGATTCAGTCTGCCCCTACATGTCGGTCCAAAAGCAGTGCAGAAAAGAGGTGTTTTCCACCTCTGAAAGCAATTGTTAAATTTAGCAGACACCATATTCCATGGCTAATTATGTTAATACCTCAGTCTGTCAAAACTGGGGCTGGTTCCAAGATCACTTCGGTAAAGGTAAAGGTTCCCCATAACATTTAGTCCAGTCGTGTCTGACTCTAGGGCACAGTGCTCATCCCCGTTTCCAAGCCATAGAGCCAGCATTTGTCCATAGACAGTTTCCATGGTAACATGGCCATGGAAACTGTCTATGGACAAATGCTGACTCTATGGCCAGTGCAACCTAGACATGGAACTCTGTTGCCTTCCCACCAAGGTGGTACCTATTTATCTACTTGCATTTGCATGCTTTCGAACTGCTAGGTTGGCGGGAGCTGGGACAAAGCAACGGGAGCTCACTCTGTCATGTGGATTCAGTCTTATGATCTTGCTGGTCTTCTGACCCTGCAAATACAGAGGCTCCTTCGGTTTAACCCACAGCGCCACCACGTCCCTTTCCCAAGATCACTTAGGCAAGGCAAATTCATTAACCACCTCGGCCTAAATGTGCCTGGTTTTGTTTGATTTTGGATGTTGAGCAGAGTCAGCCCTAATTAGTACTTGCATGGGGAAATGGCAGGGATCTCTTGGGGTGAGAGTAGGGACAAGAGAAAAGTCCTGCTAGGATTCCTGGAGAACTTCCGCCAATCAGAGTTGGCAATACTAAGTTAGATGGATCAAGAGTGTGTTTCAGTTTCAAGCAGCTTCCTTTGTTGCTATGAGGCTCTTATTCTGAACCAAGTGATCACAAGTTTCTGCAGCTTCACTGTTGAAGACTGAAGCCATGATGCACCTTCTCCCAAGCAATTAAGGAGAACAGCCTAAATCATAGTGTGTGCGAGAGTTTTCTTTGGAGGCATCTCTTGTGGTCAAGTGATTTTAGTAGCTCATCAGCCACTCCTTATTACAGTCTCTCTCTCTCTCTCTCTCTCTCTCTCCAGGCACCTCGCTATGGAGACTGCTGTTTTTAAAGATTGTTTGAAGAGTCGGTTGCTCATGAGCCATTTCCCATGGCCGTTAAAGCCTATTTCAAGAGAATGAGGTGTCAGAATTTTAATGCCTCATATATTCCAAAGAGAGATAGTAAAGCTTGCTACTTTGACCTTTCCAGTGTCCTGTAATTTGATTCATTGGCTGATCCCATTCTGCCCTATTTATAGCCATAACAAGAAAAAAGGAAAGTGCTCAGAGTGGTCGTCGGTACATATGTACAAAACATCTCCGGAGGGAAGCGTTTGACAGGATGGCTATTGAGCGGATGACAAATGCCTGCCTCCTGGCTACTCACTAAGGTGGCCAAGAAGATGAGGAAGAGGGGATAATTGTTCCCAAGTAACCAATAGTTTAGGCCAAACCATGTGAGCTAGGAAACAAACAGATTTTCAACAACATGAGTGGTTTCTTCAGAGGCTACTCTAAAGAAGAGTGAGGAAGGGAAGGAAAAAAAAACTCTGTTTATCACAGCTGGAGGTTGGGAAAGACTGATGATAACATCCATTTTTTAAGAGGTTCCACTTTTAGGTGGAAACATAGGAAATGGCTTTTTCCGAAGTTCCTGCCTAATGCCGGAAATGTAAAGAGTAATTGTTGAATTGTTGTCCCCAGTTTTTGGGGTTCAATGAAGCTTTGTTGGGTGTAAGGCAATCATGCCGTGACTGAGCGTTGGATCATTTGATCATGGTGTTGGGTGTAGTGTTTGGTCAGAGGAAGAGTAGATCCATTGAAACCCATGGGATTTGAGCCCTTTGTGGCTAGCTGAAGTTCTGCCAGTGTCACAATAACTAAATCTGAACCCGCCTCTGGTAAAACCATGGCTGGAATCCAGCAATATAGCTTAAGCCATGTGAAGGCTGATGATATCATCAGCTGGAATGTGTGTGTTTTTTTTTCAAACTAAAAATTAAAAATTTCTGATAACCCCAATCCCTAGAAATCCTGAGGTTCCTTTTTGTCATTGGAGTCTACAGGATGGAAGGGAAGTCTTTAATTTCCAAAAATTGATGCCACCAGTAAAATAATTGATCTTGACTGGAAAAGGCCATAAAGAAGAAATAGACTGATGTAGGTTTCCTTACCTACAACACTCTGTTACTGGTCATTGGAGGCCAGATTTCTCCTTGAGGACATTTGCCTACCATTACAGATCTTCCCCTTGAAGTACCTCTTTGATACTTCCACAAAATTGTAAGTTTCTCACAAACACAGTTTGGAAAGCACTTGTTTTGCAAGAAGGCTCCCAACTTACCTAAGTCCCAATTTTCACCGTTTGTCCCTGCTCTAGTGCATCTCTGGGCTCCTCCTAAAGACCAGGGAGCCTTTCCCTGGCAGCTGGAATGTCTCCCTAGCTGCACCCACCAGGGGGGTGGTAGGTGGTTCTTCCCTGGGCAGACCTAAGAGGTGACTTCCCCCCCCCTCTAGTCTGCCTGTGGATCTTAAAATCATTCCCCACCAACCATCGCTTTCATCCTCTGCCCGCTTTATCCCTAGGTTTGCAAGCCAAATCAGGCTTTTTCATTCAATTCATCTTTTGAAATATGCAGATCGTTCCATTTCAAACAGAATTGAAGCTTCCCATAAACCTCTTAAAATATGGTAGCTAATACATCACTTCATTTCTTGGCTGTCACTACATGATCGGTTCTGCGCTGTTTCTTCAGTGCAATTGTGTTCACTATTAATGGATTCATGTTCCAGTAGAGAACAGTCTCTTAAGAAAAAAACCAGAAATCTCTCTGTGAGCAAAATCTTCCATTCTTTTCTCATGGAACAGCCAGTGTTAGGCTGTGGTTAACATTGATCCTTAGGTCTGTGTTGACACCTGGCATGGTCAAATGAGAGCGAGACATGAGCCGAGTCAAATTAGGATGGGGGTGTGGATTCTGGTTCTTTGGTTCTACATAATGATAATAAAAAGCCAATTTCCAGGGAATCTTCAGCTGGAGCATTTTATTTTATCCAGTGTTAATGTACAAACAGTTAATGTCATAGGAGTCTTTCTTAACATCAGGCCACCAAATCTGGTTTCACTACAACTCCCATAATTCTGACCATTGGCCATGACGGCTAAGCCTAGGGCAATTTGTTGTCTAAGAACATCTTCCTGATCCTTGGTGGGACAGAGAGCAGGTCCTCTTATGGAGATCTTGGGAAGTTACTTTTCACAAGTAATTAGCTATATAGTGTATCTGAACTGCACAATTTGCATCTTATAGCTGCATCTTACCAAATGCTGGCATCTAGGATTTGTCATTTGATGGGATACTTTGAATTGTTTGCAGAAATTCAGGGAATGCATTAGAAAACCTCCAGTATTTCACCAAAATAGGATACGGTGGCAGTTATGGCGGTATCAAATCACTGTAACTGTGTAGTACAGATGCAAGAGGGGTGCACAGCATGCAACCAAATGAGTAATCAAATCTGGTCTATTCATGCCTTTCTATGTTGACTGCAAAGATCTCCTGGGGTGCTCAGGGCACACAGTGGCATCCCATATGGATTTTTCATATTAAATGTAGCACTTGTGGGTTTTTAAAATGTTAAAATGATTACATACTATATCGAACTATATATATATATCCAACTATATACATTTAGTTGGAGGCAGGAAAAGGGACATCGCAAGTATTGGTACATTATAAGAAGAAGATGACCTGGCACCAATAAAGATGGAGATCAACAACTTCTCACATTCTTAAGATGCCGGCCACAGAGACTGGCAAAACGTTAGGAAGAACCTTCAGAGCACAGTCAAAGAGCCCAAAAAAACCCACAACAACCAAATTGATTTTTATTGCTACAACTGTTGCTAAGTGTTATCAAATCAGAACTGACTTATAGAGACTTTAATAGGGCTCTCAAGGTATGTGAGATATTTAAGCAGTGGTTTTACCAGTTCCAGCTCCCTCCCCCCATGGGTTTCTATGGCATTACTGTTATAGTTGTGATATTTTTATTAATGTTTTATTCAAAATAACATAGGTTGATACTTTTTGGTTAATACCTGTAGAAGTTGAAATGCTACATCAGTTAAAATGCTGATCTTGGTACAAAACACAACCAGATAGGGAGAAAAACTTCCCCTGTAACTTTAAAAGCACCTAAAACAGTTGACGTCATACCACAAAGGGGTCAATTTATCTCTCATTATGTTATCATCAAAATGTAATTTAGTTACATCTCAGTTACTGCATAAAATAATTACTCAGAAATAACTCATTGGGCTAAATATAAAAGATAGCCACAATTACAGTACACCCATTGCACATAGCTTTGATTTAGCAAGTCCCATTCATTCTGAGAGCTTCCTCTAGTAGAGCATAACAAATGGATTCAGTGCAGTTACTCCCAAGCTAGCTTCGATATGAATCCTAATATTCATATAAGTACAAGAGCATATAAATGCAAATAGTCTTTAAATAATCTGATTCTATAAGGGATTTCCCTCTTTATGAATATATTTTTGAGATTATTTACAGGAGGTTGAACATTTAAAATTGCTGCTGGGAATCTGGTGGCCTTATTGGCATTTTCCATTGTTTGCAAAAAGTTTCAACAGGGTCCTTTCGTTTGCCATTAGCCACCTTGAGCAGGACAGAGGGAGGATTAAAACATTTTAAATAAGTAAATAAACATTCCCTTTTGTTTTGGCAGCGGCCAATATATCTTGATCAAGTGTGACGGTGGTCTAACCGCAGCCGCAGCTAGTTGTCTATGAAACTGACTAGTCGCTGATTAGATGTGACAGTCCAGAGCATCTCTGATTACTTGGCCACCAGTAGAGCAGTTCACAAGATCTCCATCTCATTTGCATGACGTGTCTCTCCTGACTGATCTGGGTTTCTTTGTCAAAACAGCGCAATTGACATATGGTTTTAGGGTCAACATTATTAGGATTTTAAGCACTTCCTTTGTCTCTTTGTAATTTGCCTTCATCTGCCTTCTCCACCACTATCAATCATCAATCTAGGTTGTTTTCTTTTTTTTCTCTCACAATGTTAGTTGTATAAAATTTGATGCCAAGCGGAAACTTATCACCCATCGGTTAACACTGCACCTGGAAATCATGGTTCAAACAAGAAGCTGGAGGAAGATCTATTCAATGCTGGGCATTCACAGCATTGTGAAATTCAGTGTAAGCATAGCAGGATGACTTTCCAGAGAAGTCTCATTTGCAGCCTCCAAAAAAACTGCCCCAGAAGGCTGGAGAAACCCTCAGAGATGATGTTTGGGTGGCTCATGAGGATGGAGCAGGGAGGGAATGTGATGTTGCCTTGATTCACATCGGACTGAGATGCAGGCAATCAGTTGGTTGATTATTAGTCATTGGCAGAGCTGGGTGGAAGATTCAAAGGGATCCCATACAGCAAGACGTGTTGCTCCTATGAGCTGGGTGGAGTGGAGTCACTCCCTCACATGATTTTGTATTGTCCATTATATACAGATCTCTGCAGGAAATATCTAGATCTGTATTTGCTAAAGAAGAGGGGCCATTTGGATCGTGACCCATTGAGGCATATTTGGTTGAAAGCCATCGAGAAGACCTATTTGGTTGACTGGAGAGTCAGCTATAGTAGAGAACGTCGCAGCCTTTTTGGACCAGATAGTGAGGAGCCGCAGTGTGAGACATAAGGCATTTGTAGATTCACTTAATTAATAGCACGTTTGTTATCTTGTACATGGGACTGTTTCTTATATGCCAATAAAGGCTTTTGATTAATTGATTGATGATTAGCTGGCTGGATAGGTCAGTGTGTTAGGTATCTGGCTGTGGAGCCAGAGGTTGGGAGTTTGATTCCCTCACGGGGCCTTTTGAGAGAAGAGTCAGCCTATTTGGCCTTGGACAAGCTGTACTATCTCGGGGTGGCCGTAGAAGAAGGGAATAGTAAACCATTTCTGAATGCTGTCTATCCGGAAAACCCTGAAAAGGGTCACCATAAATCAGAATTGACTTGATGACACATTGTTGTTGTTGTTATTGTTGTTGTTGTTAAATGTACTTATTTATTATCCACATACAGTTCCAAACATTCCTCCAGTAAGTTCAAAGAAAGACATTTCCTCCTCTGCACTTTACCTTCACAACCAGGGTTAGCTTCTGGAATGAACAACACCAAACACAAAAATGTATCTCACCTCTAAATTTGCAGGGGCACCTTCTATACTCCTTAGTACCTGCCTGCTTCTCTCTCTCTCTCTCTCTCTCTCTCTCTCTCTCTCATTCATTCATTCAAAACGGAGTAGAGTCTTGATTCGTGGCGCAGTGGTTAAACCGCTGAACTGCAGCTAAAACTGTGCTCACGACCTGGGGTTCATATCCCAGGTAGCCGGCTCAAGGTTAACTCAACCTTCTATTTTTCCGAGGTCGGTAAAATGAGTCCCCAGCTCGCTGGGGGGGCAATGTGTAGCCTGAATAATTAAATTGTAAACCGCCCAGAGAGTGCTTGAAGTGCTATGGGGCAGTATACAAGCAGCATGCTTTGCTTTTTGCTTTGCTTCTGAACCTTCTGTGTCCCGGTCTACACAGTCTACACTATACAAAATGGTCTATCTTATTGGTGAGTGTTAATGTTAAGTTCAGCAGTTGCCACTATGGCAAAGTACTTGGAAATTGGCCAAACGTCTGCTACAGAGAAATGACATTTGACAATCACTTTGTCTTAGTTTCAGAATCAAAGGCTCACCTTGAAAACAGAGACATTGCTAAAGAGCCCATTGGATTAGATAGAGAGCCCATGCAACCCAGCATCCTGTTTCCTACATTGGCCAGCCAAAGGCTTCAAGGAAACTCATAAGCAGGGCTGCTAGAGGAAAGCTCTCACAAGTGGACACTTCTTGCAACGGGCACACTGCCTCTGGATATGGTGCTTCTGTTTAGCTATAATGGCTAATGGTTAGCGATGCACCTCTGTACCATGAAAACCAAGATGGGAAACATTACTGCCCTTGCATCCCAGCTCCCAGAATCCCACAGCCAGTTTAAGAGCTGTAGTTCTGAGAGCTGTAGTCCAAAACTGTAGCATCTCTCATGTATGCACAGAAGCATGTACTTTCTTTTGAAACCAGAAATAGGGAACATCTTGCCATACTGGGCTTGTTTCTCAGTGAGTGACCTGGGTGTATGCAGTCTGGTATCTAGATACTAACTGTTTATGGGTAACAACAAAACCCTAATTCTCCAGTCTTAATTGATAAATCAGATGTGGACAGATGTTTTATCTTTACACGGGACTTATGCTGAGCAGCACTTGAAACGGAGCAGTGTTTCTCAATTTTTTTTTAATTTTCCAGATGATTTGGTCTTTAACACCCAAATGTCCCAGCCAGCATAGCCAACAGTCAAGGATGATTGCAAGCTGGAGCCCCCAAACATCTGGAGAGCCAGAGAACCTCTGCAACAGAGGAAGTCTGTAAAGAGAATGTTGTTGTCCTTTCAAATAAAGACACATGATGAATATTGTACAACATGACAACCGAGCCTTGCCCATCCTTTTTGTTTTGATTAAGAATCTGACTTCCCTTTGTATTAAAGAGTATAATAGTGTTTCTCCTGAGTATGACAGACCCAAGTGAAAAAAACAAACTCTTCACATTTTTATTGCCTAAGGTGGCATGCCCCCAGTGCTGGTTTTCCCCTACTTCCTCTCCAGTAACACAGGCAGATTAAGAGAATGGCCACATTTAGTAGGTGTCAAGGAGAACTCTTTTGGTCCAATACTATATTCGTTGTTGCTTCTTTTCAATCCATGGTCAAAGATTAAACTAAGCAGATTCAGCATTGAGCTGAAAAGATCAGAAGCTGCATGTCTATTGTGTACACATAACACAAGGAGATATTATTTTGCTTTCAGCTCCTGTTCAGTGCCTCTAATATGTCTGCTTAGCAGGCAGCTCAGCTGTTCTCCTTCACAGAAGCAATTCCAATGGCTATAAAAGCCAGGGGGGAAAATATCTGATGCCATCATCCTATCTAAACAATGCAGCTTGAACGAATGAAATTACTTAATGTATTTCAAGCCAAGCAGTAATGGGAAAAGAAGCATGTCAATGCACATCAGAACATTGTTTACACTGATTCTTAGGCTTTAATACTATACTGTCTGATAATGTATGTCTCTGAGTTTACTGAATGTTGTTGAAAACATCAGTGAAGAATCTAAGAACTTAAAAGTCTTCCTCTATTTATGGTCCAAAGTAGAAGTCTTCTCTTTCTCCACTTCCTTCATTGTTGTTGTTGAAGCTAATATTAATTAATTTTATTAGCCAGTATCCTGTTACCAAAATGCAGAAGAGAAGGGCAACTGTATAAGCAACCTTTCAATTCTAGCAGCATCTCCAACACATACCCATTTTTGTGGTGCTTGCATTATCAACTGTGGTGGTGCTGGGGGTTGAACTGCAGAAGCCTCTGTGCTGCAAGGTCAGAAGACCAGCAGTCGTAAGATCGAATCCACACAACGGAGTGAGCTCCCATTGCTTGTCCCAGCTCCTGCCAACCTAGCTGTTCGAAAGCATGTAAAAATGTGAGTAGATGAATAGGGACCACCACGGTGGGAAGGTCACGGTGTTCCGTGTCTAGTTGTGCTGGCCATGTGACCACGGAAACTGTTTTCGGACAAACAGTGGCTCTGTGGCTCGGAAATGAGGATGAGCGGCGCGCCCTAGAGTCAGACATGACTGGATTAAATGTCAAGGGAAACCTTTACCTTGATTTGAAATTTAAAGGACCTGTCCAGGGTGCTGAAGCCAATCCCCCAAAATGAATTCAGGACCTTGGATAGCTGCTTTAAAGTCTGGGATGAATCTTAGAGCCAGGTGCACTGCCTCCAGAAAATGGGAGGGGGCAGTCTGACTATACATGCTGCCTCTCTTGGGTGGCTATGTACAGCAATCCCTGTGAAGATTATTAAGCCTTAAGGTGATATGTTAGAAAAAAAAATCTTAACACATGTAGAACTGCAGACTTAGTTCACTTTTCCACATTTATTTCACTTTTGTACCCACTGGAGCCAAGGGAATAATATTAATTAGCCTACTGTCTTGAAAAGTTAAAGTTGAATTTGTGTTCGAACGTTCCTTGTGTTCAATCTTAGCAGGTGAGGTCAATGTCTAGAAATGGTAGGTTTTAAGTAAGTGCAACACACACCACGTTCATGCAGACAAGGGAATGTAAGGTATTGAGTAATGATGTGTAAGAGTCAAATGTTATCCAAAAACATATAAGAAAGATGAGTTGCAGTGACTTCAGCCACTTTAGTTGATGAAAAAATGTCTGACAGTTGCCCTTAACCAAGATCTCAGAAATATTAGAGCCATTATAGTTCAGTGTTTCTGTGGCAATTAGCTCTGTAGATATTCTAGTCAGGTAGACTTCATAACTACCAAGGGAGAATGGGACTTATTTAGAGTAAATCTTGCATTAACAAACAACTCCTGCTCCTACTCTTTTCTCCCACTCCTCTGGTGGCAGTTTCTTTCTATTAAATGGTGATTGACCCTAATGAAATATTCATAATAGTCTTCCAACTTCTCTCTTGGAACCAGAGCTGAGTTCAAATGTTTCTCAAAATCTGGTATTCATTTGCAGACAGAGAAGCCAGGGGTCAAGGGTACATAGTCTCAATAAATTTATCCACAGACCAGGTTATAGGGGCCACCGCGATCAGAGTCAACGGCTTCCTTCGTTGTTCTTTGTAATGCTGGCAGCCGTACCTTCATTCACATCCATTGCACAACAGACCAGATTGAATATCATTTCAGGGCATAGGTGGGGGGAATTGTAGTTGCTCTCAACAACAACAACAGCATTCCATCAAGTTGCTTCCAATGTTTTGAAGCCCTTTCTAGGATTTTCTACACATGTAGAAAAGATTTGCTGCTCCTTTCTTTTTTGGAGGTGCTGTGAGGTGCCCAAAGCTACACAAGCTGTATCTCTTCTGCAAGACACAGTGGGGACCCAAAAGTCTAACTTCTGGCTCTGTCTGTAGCAAGGTACCCAACTCACTAAGATATTGAAGAATATTTGAAGAGAATTTGGAGAGAATTCTGAACCATGGACTCTTGCTCCACCCCCAGGGGGAAGGGAGAAAAAGAAATATCTGAATTTTTCTCAAGAAAAAAGTTGCCTCTGAAAAAAACAAAATGGTCTATCACATTTCCAGACCTGAGACAAAAGAACAGATGGTACCATACTTCCCAATCAAAGTTTGAAGTACAAGTAAGTTGTGTGGTGTAATGTTTAGGGGTTTTGGACTGGAACTGGAAGATCTGCATTCCCATTCCTTCTGAGTGACCTTGGGCCAATCACTCTCCCTCAGTCCACTCTGCCTCACTTTATTATTTATTTATTTATTTATTTATTTATTTATTTATTTATTTATTTATTTATTTATTTATTCATTCATTCATTCATTCATTCATTCATTCATTCATTCATTCATTCATTTGACCTCTACCCCGCCCCTTTAGACACAGTCTACTCAGGGCGGTTTACAAACATATAAAATCATCATTGTAACTATCAAAATATATCATAAAAACAATCACATGATTAAATCAACAAATTTAGAAGTTCAAGATGGAGGAAAAGAAAACTAAAGAGAAAAAAGAATCAGGTGTTGACTGGAGGGAAGGCCTGCCTAAAGAGCCAAGTCTTTAAATGACTCTTAAAATATTGTCACTATTACTTTTGTGACAACAAAGTGAGAATGATGACAGCCAGGCACACTGCCTTCAACTCTTTGGAGGGGAAAAAAGGATATAAAGTTGATGAATAAATTCAATAAACAAATATTGCTCAGTCAATTTGGCATCTGGGGCAGAAAATTCTGCAAGTGTCTCGTCTCACAACTTTCAATACAAATACAATTACAACACTTGGAATGAAATCTTGTTGCTTAGCATGGTAAGTCACAACTAGAGTAGACCCACTGAATCAGTGAAACTTACCAGATTCCTACTGATATAATGGGCCTACTCCCATTGTGACCTATCACACTAAGCACCTGGATTCCATCTAGGCTTTTAATTGAAATAACATCAACTGTGGGTCTTGATGATGGCAATTTTAATTGTATTTTAATCATATTTTAATTGTATTTTAATCATTTTATATTTTATTGTATTGAATTTTAATTGTTGTAAGCCGCCCAGAGACCTTTGGGTAGAGTGGGCAGCATATAAATTAAATAAATAAATAAAATAAAATAAAATAAAATAAAATAAAATAAAATAAAATAAAATAAAATAAAATAAAATAAATAAATAAATAAACAAATCAATCAATCAATCAATCAATCAATCAATCAATCATTAAGAATTTGCTCCCATTCATGACACTTCAAATAAATTGCTTGAGGTCACTAATATAGAGCTCATCCCGCTGAGAACATTTAGCTCAGCAATGCAACCTTACAAGATGCATGTAATAAATTATATGAATCATTACTTCCCAAATCCCTTGATTTAGATTCTGTGACTTACTTCTCAAAATTCTCACAGGAAAGAAAAAGCTACATAATGCACATCTTTTGACAAATCCTGGTTCTTTGGAATCTTAGAAGCACTTGATATGTTTAAGCAGTTAATTTTCTTGTTTATCTTTAATTAACAAGAATCAAGGATTATAACAGAAACTCTGAGTATTGTTGTGTTTTGCAAATAAACTCATTCTACTACAGCTTCTCAAGACACTAGTAGGTGTCCTGAAGTAAAAAAAAAAATCTGACTTTTGAGAGGTTAAAGTACTTCTAGACAGACATCCACATATACCAAAATTACACTAAGCAAAAGTCAACTTACCACACACCATACATTCCACACTGGCATAAATACCATTCTCACCCCTGTACTCCCTCCTCCCAGCGCATATGCATGGACACACTGCCAAACCACTTTCACTCAGATAGCTATCCTGCTATGATCTGTCCTCACCTGTCCAGTACAAGCTGTGACTTCAATGTCACGATGGCAGTGAATCCTGTCGGAGTTGAAACGTGCAGGATCGAGTCAAGCTGCTGAACTTTAGGTTGACAATAAGTTCAGCACCTTGGGTACCACTTGCAAATTTCAGTCTGTAATTCCAGAGTAGATTCACCTTTCCCACCATGTTGGAGTCCCACCTTCCACTTTACACACTGGAGAACCTTCCCTTCAAAGTCAACAGAACCAAAACTACATCTCACACCAAGCTACTTTGTGCTTCTGAAGGAGTAGCTTTTTCACCTTTAGAAAAAAGTGATGGTGGAGAAGGAAAGTCAAAGAGATTTCACCATCATCCATAGCTATGTCTCCAGCTTCTGCCCATCCTTGACCTGGCTAGACCTCCTGACTTCGGCTTCTGAAAGTAAGGACTTGGCTTCAAAGTCTATTCCAAACTGGCTTCTGGATCTGGCCACCATCATCACTCATCTCATCACCAACAGTCACTGTCATGTAAATAAAAAATGAAAATCTCACTTTGTCTGGGAGAACTTAATATCAGAGTATTTCCTTCCCATATTGACATCCGTTATGATGGGAAGTTCTTGACCTAGTATGTTTAAACAAGGCAGACAAAGAACTCCAGAGATAGCTCTTGTCAACAAGATGATTAAATGTTTGCTAATCCAGCGCGAACTCCATGGCTTGCTTGAGTGCTCTTAAAAAATTTTCAGCTTGGCTTAGTGGTGGGAAATAAACAGACTTGAGATTTGATGTCAGCTTGAAAGCATGAAACCCGAGGAAATGTGATTTCTTTGAGACTTATTAATTATAGATGTCTACAGGAAATGGTGTCCTATTTTATCCTGCAGCAAGGTCATTGGCTATCAAGGTTAAGAAAATAAAATGAACATCATACAAGTGACTGTATCTTTGCACATTTCATGATCATGTTGACTTGGTGTGTGTACATTTGAAGACTTAGGCAAAAGGTGGAGACTAGATGTTATTAAAAGTTTGGTGTCCTTTAAATGTATAAATAGTTTGCAGAAAAAGGGAAGTATTTTCTCTCCTTTTGGAACTCTGAATACCAAAGAAATAGAGTTACAGGACAATTTTAACAGCATACTTTCTAATGTGATGCATATTTGCCTTATGGACATCCACACAGTGACCGAAATCCTGTTGCTTAGTTAGCAAACTATAACTAAAGTAGGCCCATCGAATCAATGGTGCTTACAGAGCAGTTGACTCACCAAATCCTTACTGAATCAATGGGCCTGCTCTACTTGTGACTTACTGCACTATGCAACAGGATTTCAGTCAGGGTGTCAATGGCCACTAGCTTGAATACTCCTAAACATAGGTATAACAAATACACAAAGGATAAATTTATCACCGGTTCTTAGATAAAATATCTAAATTTAATATCTGGGTTTTGAGCCAGTACACTACTGGCTACTTGCTGTAGCACAGATGAAAATCATGTGCTCTTTCTTAATTAAGGCCACAAGCGGCCCCCAATACCCTTTTCTGTGGCCCTCAAAAACTTCCCAGAACATACACAAATGTCAAGAGTTTGGTGGGAGATATTCTAGAAACAAGAGAGTCATGCCTCCAGGAGAGCACAGTTCTTCTCTGAAATAGAGTATGCCCCCTAAACATGTCCAGTTTCCTTTGGAGAAATTTCTGCAGTCCAATGGAGGATTCTGGTGCCACAATAATGTACACCCCTATGCTAAAGCAAGAGAGAGAGAGAGAGAGAGAGAGAGAGAACAGTAGAAACATGCTACTTTGATGTTGTGCTTTCAACTCATAACTGTTTCTCAACCTTTAACCCTCCAAATATTATGGGTTTCGATTGCCGGAAGCCTCAAGAAGCTTGACCAGTGGTCAGGCATTCAGGGAGCTGATGACTGGAACATCTGGAAGGTGAACCACTGGGGAAAACAGCTGGACTTCCAATCTGATCCAGCAGGGCTGTTCTTATGTTTGTCTCTTAGCTGGCAGACTTGTAATGGACACAGTTGGGTTTCTGAGAGTTGCAGTCCAAGAGCACCGGGATTACCTAAACTTGGGAACGTCTGCTCTATATGAAAGAAAGTCATTGTTTCAATATAGTGATTGAAGGGTCATCTGAACGAGGAATGACACCTGGAGCTTATGGGCCAGGGCCTCCAAGAACTCCAAGATCTACCTTGTGTCTGCTCATGGCATTACATGAGACTGTGTGGGTTTACATCTTAAGCTTGCAAGCTCCAAAAGAAAGCCAGGAGTCTAGCACCAGCCTGATATGACTTTCGCCTGAAGAGCGAGCCATCCCCCATCTTGAGAGTGCTCTCCTGCTGACACCATGAATCATTTAAGCAAGGAGAAAAGCAGCTTTTGGACATTTGAGAAATAGCATTGTGGTGCCAGAAATGTTCTGCACAGAGCGTACAGATGGATACTACAAGTGTTCCAGTGAGTGCACATTGCACATTCTTTCCACTTCTTTGACTCGGATCAGGAGCTGGGATACAATTAAAGTCAGAAAAGAAGCGCTTATTGGAATACAGTGTGAAATACAGTCATTGTGGGGGAGCAGAGAAATGAAAGCCAAGGCATAGCAAATGTGTGCTGTTCGCATTGCAGCTATGCAGCAGAAAGGCTGCAGCAAGGTGTATAAATATGCTGGCTGGGTGTCCTACAATTTAGAGGAGAGTCTTCTCTTTGAAGGCACGTCAGAGGAAAGGCCTGTCCATGCAGACAGCCTGTATTGAGAGGGCCATGTAATTCAAGTCATCTTTGAAAAGAAGGAACTCAGAGAAGGAAAAACAGGAGTTCTGGATTTGCCCATATGTACCCTGGTACATGCAGGTACACAAGTGCTCAAGTCACAGTTTCTATATTGTAGAAATGATGTTGAAATATTTAGAATATTTCTAAATACTGACCAGTGCTATGCATTCTGAACGATGCATTAATTTCAAGAGTGTGGATCTGGTAATCTCACGTTTGAATGTGGATTCATCAAGTTCCTTGAGCACCCATAGAATCCGTTCACATGACCAGGTGGTGCACAATTTCAGAAATCTGATGGGGCAAATGCAACTTGATCGCCAAATATACAGCTTGCATATTTTATGCATTTATAGATGTTCTGAAAGGCAGAACAGAATCCTACCTCTGGATTTGGGGTCCTGTCTCTTCGGTAGCTGCTAGGGATGGGATTATTTTGATTTCTTGGACTGCAAATACCATAATTCTCAATTCTGGGAGTTATACCCAACAGATAGACATCTTACATGTTCCTCACCTGGGAGAAAGAAATAAACTGGAAGGCTCCGAGGCTTAGCTAGACCCAGTTCTGCAAAACATTGCTGTGTTAGCTAAGAGCTTTCTTTCTAAAGAGGTGGCTAGGCAGAGCTAGGCGTAGCTAAGCTTCAAAGCCATCCTGTCTAGACCTTGCTCCCAGATGAGCCTCTATTTCATGAGACAGAACTTTCAGAATGGAGAATTATGGAATTTGTAGTGCAAGAAATAAAAAAAAAAATCACATCCCTAGCAGCAGCTTTGAAATTTCAAAACTACAGAATCATGTGTTTGAAGCCCTAGATTTATACTCTACTTGGGTTCCCTCTGATACCTTCTGAATCTGATTCATTCATGAATATGTTTCTCCCTGTATGCAGTTAAATGTACACATTTGGTAAGATTTCATAGAGGAAAAGAACTTATTTTGGTAATTTGAACCAGTCTGTAATATGTTGGAATAGATGAGTCTATCAGAATGTTCCTGTAGCAATATTAGCATTTTGATGAAAATATTCAACTTCCTTCCTGGCTGATTGAAATGCATATATTCAATTACTTAAAACTAAAGCGGTACTCTTTTAATGGCTATTTATTTTCCATATTAACTTTGATGTCAAGGTTAAGTCTCTTTTTCTAAGTTGGAATTTTTGTTAACTAGGAAATTGTTCCTTTTTAAGAATAACCAAGTTGCTATTTAATGACGGGAGAAAGTATCAGAACTTAACGCTTCTTGATATGTGGGATTCAGTGACTAGATAAATAAATCATAATAAATTAGTTCAGTGATACATTATGCATGGCATATGACAATGCTCTAACATGAATTCTTGCTCTGTGCTATAAGAACTCAGAGTGGTTTAGTATATAGGAAGATGGACTATTGGAGTGGTTCTTGGTCTGAGAATGTGGGATAAGTCAGCCTCCCATTTTTGGCTACAGACTACCTATATGGACTAGGAGTGAGGAGTACCACATTCTGCTTTTCACATTGCCATGAAGTTTATGGGGTGAATTGGGGCTTCTCACTGCTATTCCTCAGCTAACCCATACTACAGAATTCTCTCTACTGAAAATTCATGAGAATGTTGCCAAATTTTGGAAACAAAAATGAATCCTATTAGCCTTCTGCTCTGACCAAATGCAATAAATATGGCTATTCTCATGATGGAGAAGTCCCTGTTTAACTTAGCTGCCATGTTTAATGACAAAATACCTCTTCAAACATAAGAGGCTATGGTGACAAAAATAATAACAAACTGATGACCCCCAAAAATGGATGTACATACTCAGGATGTTTGTTCTTTCAACTTTCAAGCTCTGTCTACTTGATATCACCTCAGCAAGGAATTTTCAAACCTTTTAAAACCTCATTTTTTTCAGGGTAAGAGCAACACAAAAAGCTCTATCTTACCAAAGTCTTCATAGTTCCTGTAAACTGGATCTGTATAAAACCAGCCTTCTTTCCCTTTGTAAAGCATATACATAGAGCAGGCACAGAAAGAGTGGGTAATGATTAAACAAGCCACAAGCGACCCATCCAGTACTTCTAAACCTCAAAAGTCCATGCAACAAATCAGCAACCGACTTCATTTTACACAGGCATTAAAGTGCATTACACTTGCATTAAAGTGGTGTCTATGTTGAAGTGGCATCTGGTGCAATTTTCCTTCTTTTGTGCAAAAATCTTTCTCCTTCACTTTCTTTTTTCTGTCACATTTACTTACACTTTTTACCCGACTTTTCTGATCACGGATGCTTCAGTCACTCACATTTTAAGATGCATGTGTGGTTTTTGTGGGGGTGGTTTCTCCAAAATGTCTGTAAGCCTCCCAGAGGCACAGACTTTTGAGTCAAGCTGCCTTTCCTCCCCTCTCCGAACAATTCAACAAAATTGTTTCCCATCTTGAACCACAAATGAGCAGAGAGCAATCTGAACCTGTCTGCCCCAGTCTTAATCCACCAATCCAAATATGATACCATAGCAGCTGAGTTCCACAACTGTGCATGGACATCTCTCTGCTTGTCCTTTCTGTGCACGCACATAGTGCCTCTCTATGCATTCTGTCTCTCATTCCATGTATGCAGTGGAACGCTGGGGAAGCTTTGGAGAGCAACGTTATTTTATTTTGTTCAAGTGAAATCACAGGTCAGCAAAGACTGTGCACTTGAGAGCCAATCACAGTGATTTGTGATATATTTACAGTTGAGTACATTTATATATCCTGGACTCATAATGTTGTACTACCGGTAGGCAATAATGAACACACCGTTGCCAGGTGCCTAGATACATATAAATATACACAACTCGACTGTTAGCCCCTTACAGCAGTGAATTCCAATTCATTTTCAGTGCCATCCATTCATCCCTTCCTACATACTGCTTGATAATTCTTTGCCATTTTTTTTTTGCATTTCCATTAAGTGGTGCTTCAATTCCACTCTTACTCCTTGTAAAATAGCATATTACAAATCTTGTATTTTTCACACTGCACTGAACAGCAGCCTTTCAAACACCTGGCAACTCATAATTACATGATCGCTTTTTAAAAAAAAAATCAAAGGCATTCCAACTGAGACGAACATTAGAGTAAAAATACTGACTACTTTGGATACATAGGGATAGCAGACCAAACTTCTCTCTCTCCTGCAAAGAAAAACGAAGAAGCATTCTTAGAGGGAGAGAGAATGTGGGAAGGATCAAGTAAAACATAGTAGGTGTGTTGTAAAGATTTGGCTATGAAGTTCACTGTGGATTTTTTGTTGAAACCAAATTCATCTACCTTTGGGTTTTTCTGATTATTCATATAGAAGACTTTACAGTATATGAACGATAGTGCTTTTCCAAGTTGATGGTAAACCAAAGCTGATGTCATGAGTGCAGCCGAAGACCCGGAACCAGAAGGGTTAACTGAGGCTGAAGAGAATGCTGGGAGATCAGAAACACCTGAACCTGATTCTCCTTCCCCAGCAGACAAGCTTCAGGCCAGGCTTCGGGAAAGACTTAGGACAAAAAGGTCAGAGGATCGCTCAAAGGCTGTCCACAGAAATATCCGTTCAACTAGACCAGAGTATTAACAGGATGGAAAGGTTTCCAGCAGCTCAAGGAGCTGTTTTACTATAAAACAGCTCCTAGCCAGCCAGAATTTCTGTGGAAGCAATGAGTCAAAACCCTTGGCTTGCATCCACACTTCTGGAATGGTGTTCCTGACTCTGGACTCTGACCCTTGACTATGCTGTGTATTGGACTCTGGACTCTGACCCTGGACTGCATTCTGTGAGTTAGTTTATGGACATTGGCTTTGCATTCTTGGTTTTCTTGACCCTGGACTGGTTTATCGGACTTTGGCTGTTGTAACCCCCGGGAACGTGACAGCTGACATAGTAACAGGCCCCCATTGCGTGAGGCCCTGCGGTGAACAAACTACAAGGCTGACAAACTTTTTAGGGCGTTAACTATGTGAACATTGTAATTCATTCACCGCAAAGACATTCTAACGGGGGGGGGGGGGAGGGAAAAAAAACCCAGACACTGAGCTAACTCACCTGTCCTCCGTTCCCCCATGGCTTTCCTCTCCGACTGTCTTCTATCCCGTGATGCCTCATCACATCACCTGTGCAAGGATTGCTTCCAGCCTCTTGAGCCTCAGGCTCCGCAGCCTGCGGCTCAAGAGTAACAGTCAAAACTCACGAGATCCCAGTGTCGGATCTCACGAGTTTTGCTTACTGCCATGCTGGGTGACCTGCGCCGGAGTTCTGGCTCACTCAGCTGTGATGGGGGGGCGGACAGGAGCGGCTCTCGGGCCGTATGTGGCCTGCGGGCCACACTTTGCCCAGGTCTGTTCTAAGCTCATATCAGGCTGGTTTGCCACTTGCGAGCCCATCAGTGACTGACTGCTGAACCTTAACTGCTTACTGATTCAATTCGCCTCGTGGCACAGTGGTTAAACCACTGTACTGCAGCCAAAACTGTGCTCACAACCTGGGGTTCAATCCCAGGTAATGGCTCAAGGTTGACTCAGCCTTCTATCCTTCTGAGGTTGGTAAAATGAGTACCCAACTCGCTGGGGGGGGGGCAATGTGTAGCCTGCATAATTAACTTGTAAACCGCCCAGAGAGTGCTTGAAGTGCTATGGGGTGGTATATAAGCAGCACACTTTGCTTTGCTTTGCTTCTTTCCATAAATGGGAAATGATAGAGATGGACATCTTTGAAAATGATGGGCAAACTTAATTCTGGGGTGGCTGTGATGAAAAGGAACACTTTTTTTGCTTTCACGCAAGTCACAAAAAAAAATCTCACAACAGTCAGACAATTTTGTTGGTGGGATATCTTGAGGGGATGTTGGTGTTGTTATGTACCATCAAGCCTCCACCAACTTATGGAGAACCTATGAATGAGCATTCTCCAAAGTCCTATCCTCAACTGCCCTGCTTGGCTCTTGCAAGCTTAAGCTTGTGGCTTAGGGAGTTGATCCATCTTGTATTTGGTCTTCCTTTTTCCCTGCTGCCTTCTAACTTTCCCAGCATTACTGTCTTTTCTGGAGAATCCTGCCTTCTCATGATGTGCTCAAAGTAGGAGAGCATCACTTTCAAGATTTTTGCCTTCAGAGATCATTCAGGTTTGACTTGATCAAGAGATCCACTTGTTTGTTTTTCTAGCAGACCAACGTACCCACAAAGTTCTCCTCCAGCACCTCATTTCAAACTAATCAATTTTTTTTCATATCAGCTCTCTTTACTATTTAGCTTCCACACCCATGATCAGAAATACAAGAGTGTGTCACAAGAATGCTCTTTTTCATTGAGGATGAAGGAAACATGCAAATATTCGTTAACTCCTTACAATACATAGATATAAGGATAAAAGAATACCAAATGATTGAGGCAGCACCAAGATCATACCTGCTAACTATTCCCCTTGCATACTGATGGTTATACATTCTGCATCAGTATGAAAGATGCCCACATACCCATTGAACTCTCAACCTATTGTTAGAGGCAATATTGAAAATGAGGCAATACAACCTTCTGAGACCTTTCAAACAAAAAATCAGCAAATAAAATATTCAAAGCCCCCAGAATTAAAACCCATAGATTCAAGGCAACGGTATTGGATTATAGGACCAACCCTGGAGAACATACGTTCACAACAGCTCCAGAGTGAGATCAAGGCCTCTTGAAAGCAGTCACCCAAACAATTCATCAGAAGTTTCTTGGCAAATGTATTCAACCTTGTTGTGAAAAGCTGTCCCTCATTATTAATGTCTTTTCCTTCCTAAAACAAGCTGCCACAGACACAGAATGTTTTGTAAGCTAAGTCCTTGGCACAGGAGAGAGCAGACACTCTGTGTGCCCAAAGGGCAGACTTAACCAGCTGGCCCTTTTCCCTCATCTGACCCAAACAGCTGAATTTCATGCTCGCTTTTATCACGCACCTTTTTCTCAAAGCCTTCCTAGAATACAGGATGCAGTCAATGATCAAAGAGTGCTAGGTAGGGTCAGGACCAACGCTTGCCGCCTTTGGCCAGCTGCTAGTGGTCCACGCAAGGTGCACTGCCAATATTTCCCCTTCAGCATCTTGCACACGCCATGAGTCTGGGTTTAGCAACCATATTAATCTCCATATATTCCTGGCGTAGTAGAACTGCTCGGCAATGTGGGCAGATAAAAATTCAGGTAGAGACTCGACTAAACTTTCATCGACAGCTTCAGACAGGCTTTTAATAATGGAGTCCCACATGCTGTTTTTAAATAAGTAAGTTTGCTCATAAAGTTTTAAATGTTTTTAATCACTTAATGTATTTTTAATTATTATTTTTATAGCTTAATTGCTTTTTAATGGTATAATTTATGGTGGTCTTTAATTATACTTGCTTTAACATTGTGAACTGCCTTCTGTCCCCTCACCAGGAGAAAGGCAGCCTACAACTGATCTAACAATGGGTATGAACCAGAAAAACCGGTGGTTCGTGGTTCGTGATTCGAACCACAAACTATCACAACCCCCCCCCCCCCAAAAAAGAACCAGTTTATGGTTCATTTGTTTTTGGGGTTGTGTGGAAGGGGAAATGAACCCGCCTCTCAAGATGGCAGCAGCCGCTGAGTTGGAACTGTCTTGAAGACAAAGGAGGGAGGCTATGGGGACTGCGGGATGGGGGGAGGCATCCGTTTTCCAGAAGCGAAATGAAGCACTTTGTTTTGTTTCGGCAAAACGGGCTGTGCAAGCTGAACCATGAAGCAGCCCAATTGGTTTTTTTTCCTGGTTTGTGCCCATCTCTAAACCAATCCTAGATAAAATCTATAAATGCAAAATACACATTGCTTGTTGTGCCATTAGTCAGCATAGTGTTGTCATGATGTCTAACCTAGGTTCCTTTATCATCAGCAAAAGTTGAGCCGGATGGGTCACATGGCCTGAACCACCCCCAAACTGGATCCATTATGGATGGTGATGTTTTCTTTGTAGACACTTACCCGTTGTTTTCTGGCAAGTGAACCACGGGCAGATAGCCACATCTGGCCATGCATCATCACGTGGCGACTTTCTTTGGCTGATGTAGTAATCAGACCACAACCGGCTTCCATGAGTGCACGCTCTATTCAGAAATATTGCTGGTAAGTGGAGCGATGGAGAGCAGTCACAGAACAGAGAATGGAGAGGAGATCGAGGAGGAGATTATTGGGTTAAAATTAAAAATAACTCACTTTTTGAGATTTTTCCAAGACAATTAAGAAGGCATACTGAAAACATTCAAAATGTGGAACGATGACTTGCCTACCTTTTTAAAGACATAACCCTTTACTTACCACAGCCAGTGTTAACATTGCTTAGGGAATTCTCTCAGCTTAGTCCAAAAAGTAATTTCTCCAAGCTCTGAAAGCAACTCAGAAAGGCTTGTCCTTTTAAAGCACAATAAAACCTATTTTAAAACCATTGTCATTGGCAGCAACCTGAATTGTAGCAGCAGATATGAGAGGAAGGTTAATCTGCTCAACGCAAAAGCCCTCTTGAAAAAGAAATGCCTCCTTGGGAAGGAATCAAAAATCCAAGAAAGGACGAGTGAGGGAAGGCAGGAAGGGGAGAAGCTTCCAGATAGAGTCTAGTTAGGTTTGGATAGAATATTGATAGCAGGTTTGAAGGTGCTCCCTAGCTCAGGTGGGGAATTCCCTGGTGGAAGACCAAGAAGGAGATGAGTATGGTGCAATGCAATATTATTGGGGTCAAAAGATACACAATAGTGGTTGTGCTCTAAAGGCAAGCAAAAGCCCCTAACAAAGACAGCGACAGACCCTAATGCCTTAGCTCAGTTTCTCATGCAAAAGAGATTGAGGGACATCTTGAAGGGGTGCTGGGCGAGGCCTGAGAGAGCAGGTTTTGGCCGGTTTCAGGACAGTACTGTCCACCTTTGATAAGAATCTTGCCTTCTCCAGGCCTTGCCGAAGGCCCCCTTTCAAGGTTATGAGGAGGCCCCTCTATCTCTCTGTACAGACAACACAACAGCATTAAGGAGTATCAGAAACATACACACATGCACATAGGCAGGGTGAGAGGCAAACAACAAAAGCACGATACATTTGCACTACAAGACACTGGCAGTTTTCTTGGAAAATATGTAGCAATGACCACAGTGATGCAATTTAATAATATGCAGACTAACAAAGCGATTGGGCCAAGTCGTCCCCAATGGTGCCATTACTGTCCTCATGCCACCACAATGTTGCCTTGGAGCCTTTTTTCCCAGGATGTTTTTCTAGCAGCAGTAAAGAAGGCCTGCCTGCCTGCCTTCTACATACCTCATTGTTGTAGCTGAACTTGTGAACCATCCCATTGTGTTGGGGGGAGTGACTGAAAATCAAATCCCTTTTTGGCTGCCTACTATGAGGAATAGGATACTAGATATCCAAAGGAATATCTCTGTTGAGCTGAAGCTGCAGCATTCTGAACCAGTGACTCAAACATGGGTCACCAATGAGATTTATCTTTGTTGACTCAAACACTTAAGTCATCTCTTAAGAATTTGGCAGATCCAACTCAACAGCAGAGCTTCTTCCAATACTAGTTTTCCAAATAGAAAACATGCTTAATATCACCAACTATCTGATCCATGTTAAACTAGAGATCAGATGCAAGAGACAGAAACTAGGACTTTGTGGAGACTTTGTGATTTGGCCTTTCCTTGTGGTCTGAAACACCTATTCCATCAACGCCATTCAAGTGAAGGAAAGGCATGTGTGAAGCAGGACCGAACCACAGTAAACACTAAAGAATTAAGCTCATGAAAACGTTTCCTCAAGTCTGCAGAATTACAAATTTGACTCTCCTCTTTCCGATTACGCAATAATTAGTTGTATCACTTCAAAGGGAAGAAACATATTTTCCAACGTCTCCATGATTTCCCTGGACAATTTTCAGAAGCTCTTTAGAGAATGCAGCCTGTTTTAACTAACCTTCCATAGGTTTCATGAAAACAACAGCTTTGGCAAGTCCCTCCCTGTTCAAAGCCTGGGTAATGAAATGAAGTGGATTGTCAGTGTGCTTATCTGTAATGGAATTGAATATCTGGCTTTTATTAGAACAGATATATAAATGGACTTTGATTCAACTGCTTGCGCACAAACGAGATCAATTTTTATTCCCCCTTGCAGGGACATACGATTTCGGTAGGCTGGGGGAAAGACGGCAGTGTTGTTTTAAAGAAATGCAGAGTTAAATATGTAAGACTGATAAATATGTGAATTATTCAGCTGTCGCCCAAGCAGCCTGCATCTGCATGTTTAAGGAACCTCATGAAAGTTCAAGCGAAGCAAATTAACACAGTATACGTACAGCACCATTCCTATTAATCCAGTAGTTTAATGCCGTGCACTTATCTCAGCGCAATGTGTGTTTCATTTTAGAAACTGCTAAAAGCATTTCTGCTCCACAGCCACATTTATGCCTTTGCCACAGTTTGGTGGGACCAATTTACCCCACCCATGTCAGGTAAATTGAAAGGGTTGAGCTGTATTGGCAGGGCAGGCATCTTTATGTCATTGTCAAGAGGTTCTGGATCTCTTGATAGCTGCCCATTGTGTAGAATCATCACTGGTGTATGCTTGCCATTGAATAACAGTAGGACCCCGATATCCGCAGAATCAATATCTGTTGATTCACATATCCACAGTTTGAAATTATTAAAATATTAAAAGAAAAATTCTAGAAATACATATTTCTAAAGATGAAGTTACCAGACTGGGCCATTAGAGGGAGCCAGAGACCATGCTATGTAGTGGCCCCCAACCTTTTTTGAACCGTGGACCGGTTGGGCGGTGGGGTCTGTGCAAGGGGGGTGGAGCACCCCTGTGCTCGTGAGTGGGTGGGGCACATTTGCGGATGGGCGGGGCAAGTTTGCAGGTGGGCACAAAGCCACAGACCAGCACAGGGCCACAGACCAGGGGTTGGGGGCACCTGATGTATAGCATTCACTATAATCCATGTTTTTCAGGATCCACAGGGAGCTTGGAATTGATCCCTTAAAGTAGTGGTCTCCAACCTTGGGCCTCCAGATGTTCTTGGACTTCAGCTCCCAGAAATCCTGGCCAGCAGAAGTGATGGTGAAGGCTTCTGGGAGTTGTAGTCCAAGAACATCTGGAGGCCCAAGGTTGGGGACCACTGCCTTAAAGGATATGAGGGTTCCACTGTACTCTTACATTATGGAGTGTTTCCATTAACCTGGGATGGTTATTGGTTTCTTCAGGGCAGGAATGAATAGGAAGGTCTTCCTGTTCTAACTTAAATATAATGCTTTTCTGGGCTCTAACACTGGTTATCCGTGGTTATTCTCTTGCAGGGCTGATCTGAACACTGTTTGCTGTGCGTTATAAAAGGGCTATGAATTGTATACACAGGAAGTAATGGGGGAAGGGTAATGTGACACAAAGTCCTTCAAAGCCTCACCCCTCCCCATTTTCTCCCCCAACTCTAAGAATCCTTGCAAGTTCCTAATCTTAGTAGTTCTATGCAGATGGGCACAAGGGTTCCTTCCTCTACATGGAAAAAAAATATTTGAGTGTTAATGAATAGGAGTGCAGCCGCTCCATTCTAACTCTGTTAAATATTGCTCTCAGAGGCAGTTTCTTAATAGGTTTTTGTGGCAGACAGTGCTCTGTCCAGGACCTTTCAAATCTCTCCTTGTCTGGTGGCTAAAGATCAAGAAAATTAAAACTGAAGTACTGTAACTGATTTGACTGGAAGCAGTTCCTTCTCAAAATACAGGAGAGATGGCCTGGCAGTCTTAAATTTCCATTCCTTAGATTTGAAAGGAATTAGTGAGATTGACTCTCAAAAGCTAAGGGGATGAAATGAAAGAATGACTTTTGGGATTGTTCTCTCTCCCTTCCCCCATATTTTATGTTTTCCATTTTCTAGCAGTAACCTGATCCTAAATCCTACCATAGCAGGTTGTGACCCCAAGCTATAAGATCTCCATCTGCTAATAGTTTCCTTAATGGAGGAAGCAAATCTGTGTTACACCATGGAATGCAGTGACCAGATGTGATTTGAATTCATTATGTTTGATATGCCAGAATCTACAGTACTTCTGATTAATACTTCACGGCGGTAACTATGCATTAGTAACTGCAGTGACAGACTTGTTTGTCCTTGTTTAGCCATTAAATATATAACTCATTGTGATTTTGTTGTTGTTGTTGTTTAGTTGTTATGTCATGTCCGACTGTTCGTGACCCCCATGGACCAGAGCATGCCAGGCCCTCCTGTCTTCCACTGCCTCCTGGAGTTGGGTCAAATTCATGTTGGTAGCTTCGATGACACTGTCAAACCATCTCGTCCTCTGTCGTCCCCTTCTCCTCTTGCCTTCACACTTTCCCAACATCAGGGTCTTTTCTAGGCAATCTTCTACTCTCATGAGATGGCTAAAGTATTGGAGTCTCAGTTCAGGATCTGTCCTTCCAGTGAACACTCAGGGTTTATTTCCTTCAGAATGGATAGGTTTGTTCTCTTTGCAGTCCAGGGGACTCTCAAGAGTCTTCGGCGGTCAGACTACTGTACTGCATTTTACATGGGACAGACTAGAAGATACTTTTGAAGTGTCAGTTACTGTGAATGCTGTATTGGCAGCAAAATCAACAATCAGTTATGACTAATGGTCCGCTACAAGTCCCCATGTAAGATTCTAATTCATACCATTGCCACTCTTCATGACTTAAAAGCAACTAATCTTCATGGCATATGAAACTGAAATACTGTAATATATGAAATCAGTTGTGCCAATAGTAGTGTCATGTGAATGCATATTTTTTTTATTAAAAAAAAGATCCATGATGTGAATAATAGTAAGGAAATATATGTAGGGAAAGAAAGAGTTTAAACACTTCCTATTTGAAGTGCAAGGGAAATCTCCTCATTCAGCAGTGGAATGTGTCCTAGCTTTAAGGCTTACACAAGCGGCACAATCCATCATTGTTCTACAGGCAGAACTTTCCACTTAGGAAAAGTTTATCAAGGTACTGAACAGCACCTTTAATTCTGGTGACATCACTGAGGTTCAGTCATGTCATTCCAACTGAGTTTCAAGTAGAAGTGGAGAAAAATAATACCTCATTCCAACGTTCCCTCTACTTTTCATCACTTCTATGTGGGAACCTCTCCTGTCTACATGCAGAGGGCAGGGTTTCATCCAAAAACTTGGAAGTAAACAACATCAACACTGTCTGCCACTGCAATGTGTCAATGGAGCTCTGCACTCATTCATGCACTCCCACCTTAGAGGGAACATTGTCTTATTCAGCTGTTGAACCTTGGACTGTCTCCATGCAAATGTGTGTTTTACTGGTGAATACTGTGGTAACTCACTTTCCATAGTCTCATCAAACTCTATGATATCCTACTTGAATGAACAGGAATTAGTACAGAAATCCAGAACTAGCATACTCCTCATGTGTCCTTCCAAGAGCATGTCACCTTGGTCCATGTTCGCCTCTTCTTCTTCTGGCTTTGGAGATTTACAATGGAAATGGATCAGGGGACTGCTAATATTAAAACTTTTAAAGAATGGGCCAGCTGAACACTTTATTGTTTTAAGTCACTTGCACTGGCTTTTAAGCTACCAATAAATTTAATTTATATAAATACAGGTGTCGTGGTAAGTCATAGTCTAGTGCATTAGAAAGCACTCGCTAGTCTTTTAAGGACAAAGATGATTAAAATCAGGTTAGCTGGATGAATCATGAGACTGCCTAATGCACTATGCCAAACATTAAGTGAAGCTTCTAGCCCACGGAAACGCTTTGAGGGAGTGCCGTCAATGTTCTTGCAGCTTACTTGGTAATTACTAATGGCTATAAGGAACTCTGAAGTTTTTCTAGGAGTAAAAAAAATCTCCTGCTTCTCTCTAGCTGTGCAAAACTGTAAAGTTCAGTGTGCCCTATTTTACTATACAAGACAAGCAACAGTATGATTTTATGGCCCTTATTTGTAGCTGTCTTATATTTAAAGCAGCAGTGCATTGCGGCTGTTATTACAATTGACAAAAATAAGATGTTTTACATTTCTGGGCATGTTGTTTTGCTCAACTGAAGCCCAGCTTATAGTGTGGCCTCACATCTCATGGTACAGAAGTTACTTAGCAGTGACATGATCACACTGGGTACCACTATGGTGTCCTATTTAGGCTGCTGGATCTATATGCAGTCATACATATGCTTATGAAGATTTATCAACTACTTACATGTGGACATTTCAAAGCAGTATATGGCAATAAAATGTGCTGCATAAGGCAATGCATAAGATCAATAGGTAATGAATGATAAGAGCAAACTAAACCCAATTGCTGGCCCCAATGAGGGTAGAATGAATAGGATTTACTTAAGTATTGACTGAGGATTCAATGGCTGAAATCCTGTTGCTTAGTATAGGGAATCCTATGAAAGTAGAGCTATTGGATCAGTAGGGATTCGGGAAGTCAACTTTTCTTTAATTCTTTTGATTCAAATGGGCCTACTGTAGTTATAACTTCATATACTAAAGTAAGTTGAAACTAGAATGGTTGTCACAATGTAAGCAGCCTGGTTGACAAAGTGGAGCTCAAGTGCATGTGGGACCCACATGAAGTCCACCCTATAGGACCTTAAGGACTGTGTAGGTCTAAGAGAAAGTTATCTCTCAGGTAACCAGGTCCCATGTTGTTTATATATGCCAATAATGAGCCCAAATAGACAGTCATGGAACTTAGTGGCTGATTTTGGACCGTAGGCTTTGGCCAATCTATTCCACAGAATGGTTGTGGGAATAAACTGAGGGTTTTGGGGGAAAATATACATAATTTTGACTTTAATGAAGGAGAAAAGATGTACATTTAATTTTAAAAGTAACAATATAAATGGCTAAATATGGGAACCAAATGGGTGGGCTCATGGTGCTGTCCATGTAATTTCACAAGCCTCTGATCATAAAATAGTATGAAAGACCCATGTAATTGACTTCATTTATCTAGTATAGTATGAAAACGACCTTGGTGGACTAGAATATAGGTGAACACTCCCTGCAGCAGTAGCCAGCCAAATGTTGCTGATAACATATAAACCAGAAATCTCTTGTGACCTTCACAAGTTTGTCATAAAAACAAATACCTACCTTAGTTTTTAGTAACCGATACTGTACTGACATCTACTAAAAAATTACCAGCATTGCAATATTGCCTTGTTTAGAACATAATTACAGAGAGAAGGCAAGAAAGCATCTCGATAACATAAAATGTACAACTGAGTCTATAAAGAAAACCGCACACATTATTTATATAAGTAAAATCGTCTTCATCCTTCTAGTACGTATTTTTTTCTATACCATTTGAAGAGAGATCAGCAGATATAAATCATCATGATCTGAATTCTATATGTGGGAAGCTACGGCCAAGCTATTGATCACTTTTCCAAGAGGCAAGTGAGTGGATCAGCATCAGAGTCAAACATACTATGGAGGGGACCATGTGTAAAGTCATCATTTCACCTGAGAAATATTTTTTTCAAGCTACAACATCCCCACACCCTTAGACTATTTTAACACTAAGTCTGAGTTTTTGGTCCCTCTGTTTTTCCACTCCTGAATCTGCTGCAGGGGGTGGGGAATGGCATGCACCACTGTTTCCTACTGTTCGACAAACGTATTGGGTTTTTTCTTCCCTATTTCACCCTTGAGAGCCACAAGCAACCTTGGCAGAACCTTTACAAAGCACCTTAGCTAGTATTAAATATAATGTTATCAGATCAGAGTCATGGAGGCCAAAGGGAGGTCGTGTGGAAAGAAAATATGAGCTTTTTACATGTGGCTCTCTTGAAGCATTAACACTTTTTCAATAAGATTTGATCTTGGAGGTCAAAGCAGAGACAAGCTGTATTCAGCTCTTTTCTCTAGTATTAATTCTTGTCTCATGCAGCCAGTTTTAGCATTGTGAAGCTATTCGCTTAATTTTCCCAGGTTTCCTTTCTGCCGGTCTGTTTGCCTGTTTTTTCTTTTCTTTCTGATATGCAGCAGCTCTCTGGCCTGTGTCAGTCCTAGAAGCGTTCAAAGCAGACACATCTGTCGGACTGCAAAATCTGTACAGAAAACAGACGATCTATTTAGGGCTTTTATTCACTGCCTTTAGACGCAATGAACATGCTTGGGGACGGCTTTCCGCCTCTTTTGATTTATTTTTGTTAATTTTCTTTCTTTGTCTTTTTGACCTCACAATGAAAGTGAACAAATTCATGAGAATATGTAAATCAAATTCTCCGCCTTGATTGCAGAGTTAGAGGAACATTTCTCGGCAACGGTAGCTGGACTCCTCGCATGCTTTAATACTGAAATTATGAGGCCTTTTTGTTGTTGCTTTTCAAACTACTCCTGTTGGTAAAATTTTCTGTTCAGTTCTTTAAATCATTCTTCAAGGATGTGTGAATGCTGCCAGTTTTGACTATTATTCTTGCAATACTCAAGCTAGCTCCAGTTCTGGTATTCATTTTTCCTCTTTCTCCTTTTGTTGTTATTCCTGATCTGTGCAAATATATCTCTATCTCTCTCATCTCTCTGTATAGCCTATAGCCATTCCATTTCTCTCCCTCTTCCTAAGCCTATTTTCCATCACTCACTTTAAGGGGTGCCCTTTCAACATTCCTTGGTTCCTGAACAAACTCTCCTCCTATATATTCCGTCCCCCCCCCTGCCTGATCTATTCACTTAGGAAGGTCTTGGCATTCCTCCAAGTCTACTCATATGCTCCTCTTGTGCGTAGCTAGCGCCCTTTCAGCTGCATATCTAATGCAACTCAGAACCTGAGCATCAGAAATAGCCGATTGTATTATTCTTGCAGGGGTAGCCGAGAGGGCTGAAAAGATCTCTGTGAAGTCACTGATAAGCTCGCTCTATCACAGTAATGCGCTCTGCATCCACTTAACCAGATTCAACACTGGGATTCAACCTGTACACCTAATTAACTGGATGGTACAGCTTTTCCTACAGTAGATGGCACCACTTTATGCTGCAGTGGTTATGTCTCTATTTCTTTCCCACCACAACAGAAGCCCTCCTCACATGTTGGACAAAATTGCCATTAAAAACATAAGGTAGCCTTTTCTGGGGCTGAGCTTTGACTTTCTCTTTATAAACTGGTTTCCATGTACAGGGAACTGAAGACTATAGTCTGTGTAATAGAACACACAGTTATTCGGGAAAGCATTTCCATGACTTCAGCGGGACTTGAACTGGCTAAGATGCTAGAGCCCTACGGTTGGATTTTCTGCTTTTGTCTTTTGAAATTAAGAATGAAAAATGTGCAGCTCCTATTCTACATGTGGCCTTTTCAAAGGCTGTTCTTTCAACCCCATGGCCTGTAGTGGAGCCCAAAGGAACCCTACGGAGCCACCCCAATCTAAGTAAGTCTCCCTGCAAAATAAGAAGTGGTCTTCCAGAAGTAAGCAGGGCAGCACAATTCTGCCATATTCCCTCCCTGTGCCTTGTTTGGATGCTAAATGGGCTGGATGCAGACCCTGGATCTGTTCTGGATATCTACTACTTCATGTGCTAAACATTATAAAATAAAATAAGAGTTTTTCCTATGATTCAAGGGGATGGTAATTCCATGGTGATGGTGGGGACTGGTTTCAGATGTGGTCACCTGAAAAATACGTTTTTCTATACAAACCTGTCTAAGAATCAGAAGCTTCCTAGTAGGCGCTGATCAAGTGGATTGCTTCTAGAAGTGATAAGCAATGAAAGAGCCTTCTCCATTATGGCACTCTTGCCATAATGGAGATCCCATAACCTGTCACCCTCATGACAGGTTCAGGCTGGTGACTTCAAATTTGTGGGAACAATGAAGCCACCCGAGGTTTTACTTTGAATTACAGCTGTGCAGCTTGGGATAAGTCCCAAAATTCTAACCAAATCAGCCTGATTCAAAGAGATTTGTGTGAGGTTCAGATCAAAGCAGCATGGCCAGATTCAGTTCTGGAGCGAGGTGGAGAGCTCTTAGAAACGGATCTATGACTGGACCACACATTGAATAAGATGGAGCACAAATCACTGTTCTTCTTCCTTTTTTATTTTAAAAAAGCAAACTTTAAATGGGTCTAGCATATAATCCTCTGAAATTAACTATATGAAATTTGGCAGGTTTGCTCTCTTACTGCCCTCCCCTTCTATCATGTCTGTAATTTTCATAAACGTATATGATAGCAGAATCAGAAAAGATATCTGGTTTGGTGTTGCTGTGAAAGTCAATGGGCAGCATACCCATTGATTCAGATCTGATGGGATACATGTCATCTTGGAATCTCAGTCTGACTTGGAGATCCCATACACATCCCTAGTCTCAACCTAAAGGAGCTATCCATGGTGCTGAATCCATATGTGGGCTAGGATTGGTACCATGGATAATTTAGCTCAACTTCACTAGCATATGCTTGTGACTTTTTAAAGGGATCTAATAAATATCTCACCCATCCCAGCCTTCAGATTGGCCGTGGCCTTAGGCACACTGCACGCCGTAACAGTGTGACTGGTTTCACAAGTTGCTATGTGGATAAAGATAAGGAAGCAGGGAATCACGTGCTCAGATTTATTCAAAGAAATGCAGGATATACACGTAACTGATAAATACATAAAAAGAGTGGCACAACGTTGTGAGTTTTCCAACATTTTCCTCTATGGGTTCATGAGCAAGTATAATTGCAAGCATATTTTATATTTTTTTTAAACCCCCCCCCCTCCATCTCTCTCTCTCAGTCTCTCTCTCTCTCTTTCTCTTTTCATTTTGGGAAACCCAAGAGTTTATAATTTGCCTGTCACCTCACAATCATTTTGTGATGAGGTCATGAATAAAGACCAGGTGCCAGCCATACACCTAGCGTGTGCTTTCCAGCTGCTGAATGAATAAAAAGAAAGAGAGACTTGATACATGCATTGATTGGCTTGTCAATACCAAGCTGGAATAGCTCAATCAATAAATATTCATAGCGGCTGCAAAACCGAAACTGACACATGCTGCTTTTATTTGTTAAGAAAGCTGAAAACATTTCTCCCTTTTTGTCCAAAAAAGACACACTTCAGATAATTTATTTGGTTGGAGAAATTCAGTTGCAAAACCTCCATGCTTATAAACACATATTTTAAAACTTTCTGAGGGGGAGAGATGAAATATCAGAATCAATTGTCACTACTTTCTGTTCTTTTTGTGCTTTTGGTGTAGCTAGGCGGGCCAATCTGCAAGCATTCTGACAAACGAGCAGCATTGTTTATGATATCACCGGAATTACCACCCTTGTTTCAGCTCATTATATCTTCTACCATACACAAATGTCAAACCATCACCCAGTACACTTGCAACACACTGGGTCTTTCAATAATAAATTGCTTCCATTTACTTTGGTTCTATCCAAAGAAAAATGGGAAGTATTAGGGAAACTTCTAGGTTGCACCTGACAGTAATTATGACTGAGGGCTCAACCTTTCTAGCAATGCACACACATTCATAAAAACTAGCTCCCAACTTTCTATTCTAGGGATGGGCACTTCATACCAATTTGTTTAGTGGTCAAACAGGTATTCAGTGCTTCAAAGCCCCACCGCCTCTCATAGGCTCCCACTCAGAGGCAGCACCATGGCACAAGATCCTTGTGGCGCAGGGTTGAACTACTGTACTGCAGCCAAAACTGTGCTCACGCCCTGGGGTTCAATCCCAGGTAGCTGGCTCTCTGGGCCCATCGCTGTTCTATTCCATATTCCTAACATTTCACCTCTCTTCCCACATTCCATAGCAGTCTCCCAACATTCTACCCCATTCTCCTATCATCCCATAACCTTTTTTTTACACTTTTCCCACCATAAGCTGGCTCAATAGCTCAGTATTGTGGAGTTAAAGGTTGGGAGTTGAATTCCCCACTGTTCTTCCTGCAAGTAGAGCCATCCTGTATGGCCTTGGGCAAGCTACACAGACTCAGGATGCTCCCAGAAGAAGGGAATGGGAAACCGCTTCTGAGTACTCTCTACCTAAAACAGCCTGAAAAGAGTTGCCATAAGTCAAAATGGACTTGATGGCACATTATTATTACTGTATTATTATTTTCCCCCATACTCTAAAGTGATCAACAAGAAAACACAGAATGTAGACCTACATAAAAAATGACCAGCTTTTGATATTTACTGTCAAAGTTAGCCTCCAACCTAGGCATGCTGTTGAATAACCCCTTCATGTGGTCCATAAGCAAATGACTGGTAGTTGTTCAATTTTATGGGAAGAAGGGCTCCACTTTGTGATATTTCAGTGGTGAGACCGAAACCCAACCTACACTAATAGACCTGGATATCCTATGAACCAAGGACAGGGACCAAGCAAGAATGGCACATTTAGACTCCCTGCATACACACAGTGACCCATTACATCCTTCTATCTGTGTCCTACTCCACAGATGACCTTGGCTGCCTTTTCATCAAAGGCTGACTTATCCCACTGCATTGTGAGGATAAAGTGGGAGCGTATTGGTAGAACGAAGGATGTAAATGTAATGAAGACTATGTTCCATTACCCCAAAACTTAATGATCAATAAATTCATCTCTTTTGTAGTAAAAACAAGAACTGTTCCACTATTTTTGAATTTATAGACATGTGACCTCAATTAATGGTAGAGGAGAAATATGATTCAAATGCTGCCTTATGCTTATAACCCATGCCTTGTGCTCTGTTCTAAGTGTGAAGGCTACAGAAAAGTAGACAGGAGAAGAGTGTAGATAGCCCAGAAACAAACAATAAAAGTGAAAGTCATTGGCAGAGAAAGTCCTCAGTGGTCACCCAGGGTTTATGTTCAGTAAGTCTGCAATAAAACTTCTTCAAGTTCGGGAAAGTTACATTCCAAATATTTTACCTTAGAACCATTTTTAATTATCAGACCACATCCTGAAAGACTTAGCTGTTCCTTCCCTGGCAAAATTCCCCTGCTTTCAATCAAAAGTTTTGCTTGAGTGAAATCTAAGCTCTACAGGATTTGGACTTAATTAAAGGCATTCCCAAGATGGATGGATATATTCCCAGTGTTTATAGTTTTCTGATTCGGAAAGCTTTCCTAATCTAAAGAAGATTTTTTTTTAAAAAAAATGAAGGAGGTTACAACAAGTTGCTAATAGTAAAGCCCCAAGGGGCACAATTTTGTTTCATATTGCTGTTCAACATATGCAAAAGTGTAAAAAATTGGCAAAACACTCTGAAGCTGAGGAAAAAAAAATAGAGGAATAGACTAAATACAATCAAAGGGTTGGAGCAACTTCTCATGATAAGGATGGCTTACAATATTCTGGCTCCGTCTCGGTGACTACAAAAGCAACCACAGAAGAAACAAAAAATTAAATTATATGGGAATTACTTGGACTAAAGAGTCCTTTCATGGCTCCATTGAAGTCTGTGAAATGGGCAGAAGGGGTTTTAAGAAATGTCCCTTAAGTTGAAATCACGATGTAACTTATTTACATCAGAGCTTAGTTATGCCTTTGTTCAGAGCTTGGAAATAGAGATGGGCATGAACTGGTTCGTCCCAATTCATCTCAGGTGGTGCTGCTCCTTTCCCCTGCTTCCCCTGGGCAGAGCAGACCACTGAGGCCATCTGGGTCTCCATGGTGAGTTCTGGGTCCAGATGTACTCCCAAGCTACAAACCTCTCTTTGCGGTGAGAGTCACCCCCACCCAAAAAAAGAGAGAGGGAGTGTGACGGCCTTCCTCTCTACTCACAAAGGGAGGTCATCACATCACTTTAAAACCCTTCACTCTTCTTTACTGCCACCAACCATTCCTTAATCAATAAATCATACAGCAGGCCAGTATAACTTTTAAAAATAAAAACTTGGTTTATTGAATACAAAAAGAAAGGAATGGTGAATCACTGTTAAAGAAATAATCAGTTACTGTTTCTCAGGCACTAGCTCTCACAGACTCTTTCACACTGACACTAAGATTACTTTAACTCGCAGCTCAGACACTCATCTCTCATCTATCTGCTATCTCCTATCTGACCCACTCACACCTCACACACACCTTATATATCACAGCTCCTCCTGCCTCTGCACCACCCTCCGCCCTCTCATTGGCTGAGATTTTCCCTCCCAGCTGTGACGGACAGGTAATGCTATGGCTGACCGTAACAGGGAGTTTCCCAAACCACAGATGGAGGGGCCACCCACCCTCAGGACCTCCGTCTTGCCCGGGTTCAGCCTCAGCCCATTCTCCTGCATCCACAGCCTCCAGGCAGCGCTCAAGGGATGGGACAGCATCCACTGAGGAAGGTGAAAAAGAGATGCAGAGCAGGGTTTCATCAGCATACTGGTGACACGATGCCCCACACCCCCTGATGACCCGTCCCAGCGGCCTCATATAGATGTTAAACAGCATTGGAGAAATGATCAAACCCTGCGGAACCCCACAATTGAGGCTCCACGGGGCCAAGACACTCTCTCCAAGCTGGACTTGCTGAAGGTGGTCCTCCAAGAAGGATCGGAGCCAGGCAAGTGCCTGTCCACTGATTCCCAACTCCGAGAGCCTCCCCAGGAGGATACTGTGGTCGACAGTATCACAGTTCAGGCTTCTCTGTCCCGCCCCCTTGGCTGATCTCCCAGTCAGACAAAAGGGTGGGAGAGAGGAGTTTGTGCTCTTGCTTGTGGCTGGGAGATGAGCTAAGGAGGTGGAAAAATCAAGCAAGCGGGGCCTGGTGAGTGGCTGTTTGAGCCAGAGGAAGCAGCGGAGGGGAGGAGCAGCTCCTACGCTACTGCCTTCACAAACTGGAACAAACTGGGGCAAACCAGTTCATGTCCATCTCTACTTAGAACTCCCAGAATTCTCAAGGCAGCATAGCCATGACCATCCTGTCTGGAGAATTCTAGGAATTGTAGTCCAAAAACTTTATTTTCACAAGTTTTTCCTTTGTTGTTGGGAAAATGCAATTAATTGTTTGTTCTTAATTGTCTATTAGATCTGGAAATGACTGTTATTTAGTCTGAGCACCTCTGTAACACTCAATAGCTGCTCATCTCACTTACCACATGCATGGTTGCCAACATCCTTCACTGCCAACTTCCTTCACCACCAAAGTGTGACCAGATTTCTACATGCTGTTTTAGCCCTGTATATGTTGACTAGCCTTTATACTCGTAGACTCAGTTTCATCCTTTCCATTCACCTTTAAATAGAAGAGACTCCAGGTAGAGTGGCCGGCCATTCTACATGAGAAGTATGTCTTCAGTAGTTGTCAAGTTGCCAGAATTGAGAAATATTGTTGGTTTGTTTACAAATCTGAAATATTGGCAGGGCTGTTCATATCTTTCATAACTATCAGCTAGTTCTTCTGTGCATGCATAAGTGTTTGTGTGTGTGTGTGTGTGTGATATATGTGTGTGGTGTGTGCTTGCTGAGGACTTCCTTTCTGAGCAGGAAGCTAGGCAGAGCCAGGTCTATGCTCGGCCACAAAGCCTCCCAATGTAGGCCTTTCTCCCAGGTGAGCAACATATTCTATGTTCTAAATTTGTTCATCTGTCAGGTAGGACTCCAGAACGAAGGATTCGTAGTTTAAAAAATCTGAACAACCAATGGCACATCCCTATAGATTCAGCCTGTGTAAAGGTGATGATGTCACTGGTAGGGGGAGATTAAAGAGCTCCTGCTTCTGATCTGGGGGGGGGGGTCTCACAGCTCGTGAATAATGAGATGGATTGCATGCAAGACCGATGGGCCTTTTTATAGGAACTCTCTTTTTAGGGAACATCAGATTTTGACCTTTGCATCTCTTTTTATTTTTTCCTTTCCCATCTTGGATTAATCTAGATTTTATCTTAGTTTATTTTTTTATATTATATGTAAACTGCCCAGAGTAGACCCATTCTAGATGGGTGGTATATAAATCTAATAAGTAAATAAATAAAAAAGAGAGAAAAAGCACCAGAGAGATAAATTTCATAGATCATGTGGGAATGAAAAACCATTCAACTTGCTCTTATCTACCAGGAAAGAATTCCAGGGAACTTTTCCTCATCAGGTTGTTGCTTCTTCGCAAGGTAACCTAAATCAATAAAAGTCTTTCCTTCACTATTTCCAAGTAGCTTTATCTAGGTTGGCTTTCCTACTGCCTACAGCTGAAGCCATTCCAAAAAAAGAGAAAAAGAAAGGAAAGGAAAGGAAAAAAAGAAAAAGAAAAGAAAAGAAAAGTAACAAAAGGTCTGTATCCATGGCCTTTTTGAAGACAGCTGCTGATATCTGGTACCATCATCTTGGGCATGCCTCTAACTAGCATTTGCAGATATGAAATAGCAGTGGTGGCTTCTTACATTGCTGAGAAAAGTCTCAGGAGTTGGAAACCAATTTCTGGAGCTCAAGACAAAATCAGGAAGGTTGGCCAACATAAGCATCATGCTGGCCCTGCAAGACAAGACATGGTTCCACACAGGAGGCTGAGGACAAGTAGAGAAATTTGATTGATCTCCAAAGGAATCAAGATGTTGAAATAGATGGATAAAGGACGTTCATATATTTTTAAGAGTTCCTTTTATGTCATTGTTGGATGGAACCTCCCCTGACCGGATGTCCTGATGCCCAGGAAAATGATGACCTGTATAACCTGCCTACCCTCTCTGTGTATGCCTTCACCATATTAAAACTGATGGCAGCAGTTCAAATTTTATAAGCAGTTTGATTAGGAAGTCGTCGAAGTCCTGGGACCATAATGTGTAGAATGATTTAAAAATTATTGAAGTGAATCACAACTTTGAAAGAGCTGCCGTCGATTGAATGTGAAGTAGGTGCTGAAAGATTTAAACACTCTTTAAAAATGTAGAGCCTTCCAGTAATTTCCTATCATGCAAAGCACCACTCAAGAGGCTGCGACTGTTCTCTCTGTCACCTTGTCCTGGTTTATGGCAATAAGAAACACTCGGGCGCATAGCGTGGTGGATCAGTTTCAAATAGACCCTTTTCTGATTTTAAAATTACATACTTGGATACATACATACTGGCCTTAATGTTTGTGAGTATAATAATGAATGAAAACAGGTAATAAAGCATCAAATGCTAAAGAGTGTCTCGCTCCAAGACAAGAGTCTGGCTGGACCATCCGGAAGTCACTCAATGGACTGTGAAGCAAAGTAGGAAGATCAATGATTCAACAAGTAAAATAGGGCCACTTGGATACAGGACAAATTTTCTGTGACTGTAGAGAAATTCAATCAACGGAGCACTGATGTGCATGCAATTTATGCTCCACCATGTGTACAGAAAAAAAAATCTAGTAAATGACTGAGATAACACTATTGAAGTAGCCCACTTCTGATCAAAAATAGCCTTAAAATGTGAACATTTGAATTTGTTTTTAACATGTTCCTATATGTCATGTGCATCTATAATTATAAATTGTGCGAGAAACAAAGATGGGTCCCTGCAAACAGATCTAAGGCAAAAAGTAATGGGAATCCATTTTGCCAGTTTCAGAATTTCGCTTCAATCCAGAATGAGTTTCAAGGATCAGCTGATATTTTTCCAGATGAAAATTGTCTGAGAAAATTCTGAGGCTCTTGATTTTTTTCCCCCAACTCCTTAGAAAGAGAGGACTTTTGTCTTTGGAATGTAAATGTTGACATGATTCTCCCACATAGGCTAACTCTGAGTTTAGTTCTAGGCCCTTTTCAGAGCGCTGTTTCAAAGATCCGTAAAGCTTATAAAGCTTCCTCCAGGCTATCTGATACACCGTATATCCCTACAGGAGCCTGCCAAAGTATTAAGATCTTTGAGGGAGGCTCTTCTCTCCATCCTGACACCTTATCTGGCATGTTCAAAGTGGATACGAGAGAGGGACTTTTCAGTGGATGCTCCAAGGTTCTGCAAATCCCCTTCCTCAGGAGACTTGCAGGCAGCAGGTAAAGAGAACTTTTTCAAGGCAAGCATTTAGCAATTAATCACAATTGTGTTTTACTACAGAATGCAATAGATCTTCTTTTATTCTTATTTTTCTCAGATGTTTTTAGGGGTTTTAGAATTGTTTCTATCACCAGTTTTTAAACAACATTATATGTTTAATTGACTTTTAACTTTATACACTTGATCATGTTTTCAATTTTCTCATTATGTTCCATCAAGTGGGAACTGATTGATCTTTCAAGGCAACTGGAATATTTAAAGAGTGGTTTTACCAGTTCTACACCCTCAGTGAATTTCTGTGGCTGACTGGAGATTTGAACCCTTCTGAGCCCTACTCCTTTACTCTATCCACTACATCACACTGGGTATCCTTATTTTAATTTTATTTGTCCTTAATTTATTTGTGAGCTACCTAGAATCCCTGAGATCAGAAAAAAAGTAGCACAGGAACAGAATATTCTGTTTGCCAGCAACTAGCAAGGGTGTTCTTTTTTCATTACAAAAAATGGATTTTCAAGAACAATTTTTGCACATTTCTGCAAACATTCACAAATTTCAACCACTCAATGGTTTAGATACCTGACTGTGGAATCAGAGGTTGGGAGTTCAATTCCACAGTGTTCCTCCTAAGAGCAGAGCCAGCTTGTGCAGCCTTGGACAAGCTGCACAGTCCTAGGTTACACACACCTGCGCCACCCCCACAGAAGAAGGGACTATTAAACCACTTCTGAGTATTCTCTACCTGGAAAACCAGTCAGAATTGACCGGACAACCCATGATTATTATTATGGTCAAAGTGATATTGCTGATTTACAGTTGCATAAGGGAAACAACATACTGTAAGTTGTAATGGCACATCACTGTACATTAATGAGCGTACATCATCAACAATAGGATTTTGATCAATAAAAGCTTCCTTATTTTAATAACTAATGTGTGTGTGTATTCGCGAAGTCTTTCACGGCCGGGATCTAATGGTTGTTGTGGGTTTTTCAGGCTCTTTGGCCATGTTCTGAAGGTTGTTCTTCCTGACGTTTCGCCAGTCTCTGTGGCTGGCACCTTCAGAGGACTGGACTAGGAACTTTGTCCAGTCCTCTGAAGATGCCGGCCACAGAGACTGGCAAAACATCAGGAAGAACAACCTTCAGAACATGGCCTAAGAGCCCAAAAAACACAACAACCACTATTGTGTGTGTGTTCATGCCATCAAGTCAATTTTGGGGGTTCAAGGTGTGTGAAATACTTCATTGGAATACAAAGTTGGGAACACTATGTTGTTCACTGGCATTATTATTTCCTCAGCCATCAGCTTGTCATTTTCGATGTGGTTGGTTTTTGTGCTGCTGACTTTCTCAAAGGGAAAAGTTCCCAGGGGCTAATTTGTGCAAATTGTCCCACTACGATGAGGAGAAAAAAATCTCCTGTGGGAGATGGGGTCTCTCCTTGCTCAGATATGAATGAGACGTTGGCAAAATGTATTCATGGCCTTATCTATAGTAGTGTGAAATTTTATTAGACCAGCTAAAATAGGAGGAAAATGTTCAAAACCCTGAGAACTCCAGATCTTTACTTTGGGCAAGAATTTTAAGAACTTGCTACAGGAAAGGGAAAGAAAATATGGGGAAGAAGGAAGTGTGAGACAGAATAAGGGTCGTTTCGGTTGTTGATATTCAAATGAGTCATACCATGAGCGATTGATGCTGTGACTTTAGGTGTCACCGGAATAGTCCTTGACAATTCTGGGAGCGAGATGCCTCAAATTGTTTATCCTCCATTTTAAGAGGTACAAAAATGAGCAGCAAGCTTGATTCTGAGATAGTTTATAGTTCGCAGCTCTGCATTGTCTTCTCCATTACCAATTATAATTTGTAAATGGGACTAATTAGAACAGATTATTCAAGTACAGTGGACCCTCAACTTACAGACGGTGCGACTTACAGACTTTTCGAGTTACAGACTTCTCTGGCCACAAAATATAGATTCAATTTGCAGCCAGAGAATCGACCTACAGACCGGGGAAAAAAACCAAAATGGAACAAAAACGACTGGTTACGGATTAATTGGTTTTCCATGCATTGTAGGTCAATGGAGCCTTGACCTACAGACTTTTCGACCTGCAGCCACCGTTCCAATACGGATTAATTCCGTAAGTCGAGTGTCCACTGTACCTTGTTCACCGTGTCTACCCACAAGATGTGGTAGACACCCATGTGACATCACCATGCTTAGTCTATGGATAGGTCAGCTTTCTCTCACAGGAAGAAAAGAACCCTGCTCAAATGAAGATGTGGATGGTATTCCATATAAATTTATATTAAAATATAGCAATTAGTGTTTAAAGTGCCCCAGCATATTTTCTTACTTCTATTTTGGTTTGTGTCTCTTGTTGAAATGCTCAAATGAAGTAGCATTTTACACCTTCTCTTCGACATTCCCAAGATGAATCACAACAAAGAGCGGAGTTGATCATTTTCATATCAAACTTTTGACTATTTCTGGAAGAAATAAAATATAGGCAGTGTAGTGAGGTGGACAGAGTGTTATACCAGGATTTGTAACACTTAGGTTCTGATTCCCAATGTATCATGATGAAACTTACTGGATGAGTCTCTCTCCCACCCCCCTCTCTCACACACACACACATTTGGATCTACATCACAAGATAATAAAGAATGGTGGCAGGAAAGCTTCTTGAGAGGAAAACGGGATATACATGAAAAACAGAGTAAAAATATCATGGAGATATAAGTTGTGTGAATGCCGCCTATTTGGGAGCACACACAACATTTATATACACCTGAGTGGGCAACACACACACACATAGGCATCCTTCAGTCTCAAGAGACTATGGTAACATGCTCTGAATCGAGGAGTGTCCTCTCCAGAGCATGAAGCCCGGGTAAGGTAATATGGAGGATAGGCTGTTACCCAAGCAGCAGATCCCCCCTCTCCACATTGCTGAAATGGTCCAATGGAAAGGCAAGAGCCAATACGACTGGTTCCAGCAACGTCGCAGGAGTTGGCAGAACAACACGAGCTGCCTTCGGGACTCCAGCTCCGGATTTTGCCTCGAGGTTAACTCCTGAAGCCTTTTCCATTGGTGGATATAGCCACAAGGCAGTGGAGGTTTGAAATCGGAGTTTTCCTTCTCCTAGATGGGATGCCTTCCATGGCTGACAAGCCTCACCTACCCGGCCACACACACACACACAGAGCATTATTAAAACATTCTTTCCTCTGATATACATTATAATAGAGTATTAGCCTAGAGTATTAATATATTTTTGCTTCTATCCCCAATAAAACCTTGTTCCTGTTGCAACTTTGGGAGAGGGTGGGGGGTTGTTTGTTCAGTTTTTGGTAATGGTTTTAACATATGTTTTAAAAATGCTGGCAGGAAATAAGAATGTGTCAACATGCACCAGATGAAGATAAGGAATTCCAGTCTGGTTCAAGGCTGCTTCAAGAGAACATAAAGAGGGATGCATGTGAGTGGAAAGAGATCTTGAATCTGACACTTCATACTTGCAAAGAATCAATTTTCTTCTGTTGGTTCATGGCAAGATCAAGTGAATTTATGGCTTAAGTCAGATTTCAGCAAAGCACCTCGTATTTATATTGAAACTATTTAGCCACTATACCATCACTTTAACTACTGTAAGTGTACTCTTCCCACTATACCAGAATAATTTTTTCAATTAAAAATTTTAAGATATTATTTCATTAATACAGCTATTGATGTAAGTTAAAGTTTTGTAATTCCTTGCCCCTTCCTTGATTAGCAAGAAGATCTAAATGTGTTTTTTGTTTTAGCCATTGCTCTGCCAATTTACCATTTTAACATGTTTCAATGTATTATAAAGTGCTACTTTATCTTGGTATTTTCATTTGAATTCTATTTAATGCTGTTTCATTATTTGTTTGTTGCTGAATTCAACTCATCAACTATCAAGAATAGTGCCCTGCCACTAATCGAGTGGGGCATAAATGAAGGAAATGAATACATGCACTTGGATTCAGTCTCCTTTAGATCAGGGGTCGGCAACGTGGAGCCCTCCAAAGATCTCACTGGACTGCCATTCTTCACAGTTCTAGAAAGTACACCCAATGGCGGAGGTATAATAAAAGTTGCAATTCAATAACATTTGAAGGGCCAGACATTGCCCACACCTACTTTATTAAATATAGACCTTCAATTCTCTCTAGCTTGTGCAGACAGAACTTGTTCGCCCTTCTGTTTTGGCCTAAATTTGAACTTCCCCAAGCCAGCTAACGATCTAGACCAAATTACAGCACTGAGATACTGCTTTGTCTTTTCAAGGGCTAGGTTTAATTGCTTTCCCTCAGCCCTTTTAAAAGGACATTTCAATAACACCCCATATGGTAAAAGGATTTGTCCGGGTGGGAAAGAAATTATTGAGATTTTGGCGCACATCATTTTAGAATGTAGCCTATATAGGATATAACAGATTCGATATCTTGGTTCGCTCATGATTATATGTACTGGTCTACCTCCCACAAGCTATTTGAAACTTCCGTTGTCTGGCGAGAATCAAATCATAGGCATCCTTCAGTCTCGAGAGACTATGGTAATGTACTCTGTATGGAGGGCTTGGAGACTGTCCTCGCCAGAGCGCAAAGCCTGGGTAAAATAATATGGAGGATAGGCTGTTACCCAACCAGCAAATCCCCCTCTCCACATCACTGAAATAATCCAATGGAAAGGCAAGAGCCAATACAATTGGTTCCAGTGATTGCGCAGGAGTTGCCAGAACGACATGAACTGCCTCCGGGACTCCGGCTCCGGATTTTGCCTCCAGGTTTACTCCTGAAGCCTTTTCCGTCAGTGGATAGAGCCACAAGGCAGTGGAGGGGTGGAATCGGAGTTTACCTTCTCCTAGATGGGCTGCCTTCCCAGGCCAACAAGTCCCAAGAGAATCAAACAATTGTACAATTAGTGGCTACATTTTTATTTTCAGCTAGAAGAATGTGCAAAATGCTATGGCAAGATTCTGTATTATAGTATGTATTTATTTTATCTATTTTACCTTTGCATGAACGAGTCTATGACTACACAATAAAACATACTTACTTACTTTATAAAATCATAGATTTATAATGCTTGCTTTATTTACATGTGGAGCGTAAGGGAAGGAAACAAAAAACACTCCTTTGAAAGTTCATCTTACACCCCAACTAACACACACATACCATTCATTGCCCCCTCCTGTTAGTTGCAGGGATTTTATCTCATCCAAGTTCTGATCAGTATCTTATTTAAACATGCAGAGAGGTTCCAAATTATCTCCTGTCTGTTAGTTCCCTTTCAGAAAGCAATTATAAACTATCAATGGGTAATCTGTGGAAAAAAATGAAGGGTCAGCTAGTAGCCATAACAGTACATTATATGCTATTTGCTTCCACCTTAGCTGGCTTTTAGGTTCAGATGTAATTTGTGATTACCAGGTCCTGAACACACAATTAAGGTGCAGGTCTTTCTGGATTTTGAGGCTATGCTTGCGGCTCTCAGGACATCATTAGCTTCTGCACTTCCTTACTATTGGACGTGGTATTTGTTTTGCTTTTGATTTTGATGTGTGTGTGTGTTTTGTAAAAAGATTTCTAGGAATTTGATTATCCCTTTTTATTTACAGAACATAATACAGAAAAAGATACAAACATGGAGAGATTATGCCAGTCTTACCTCCTTCCCTGGTTGCACAATAGATTATCCTTTTCTATAGCAAAATATATATATATATATATATCTCTTTGGGAGTTTCTTTAAGCAAAAAGAGGTCTCTTCACTCACAGCTATTAGATTGTAGTTACGGTCAGAGGAAAAAAGGGGAGAATGGAATATCTTGTCATGTAGAGCAGTGGTCCCCAACCTTGGGCCTCCAGATGTTCTTAGACTACAACTTCCAGAAGCCTTCACCACCATCTCTGCTGGCCAGGATTTCTGGGAGTTGTAGTGCAAGAACATCTGGAGGCCCAAGTTTGGGGACCACTGATGTAGAATACTACAATGTCTCCTTCTTAGAGGATTGTCAAGGAAGGAAAAAAAAATTAACAACAATAGGTTCCAAGTGATTCCACAAATTCCACTCCAGCAGCAAGAGGCAAATGATCACAAACAGTAAAACAAGATCATAAATTTGTCTTGTCTTGTTATGAGTGAACAACTAATACCAGGTGGAGATAAAGCAGATGAAAGCTGGGAAGCTGGTCCCAGACTAATAGCAACAATAGAATTCAAGGTAAACAGGAAGGAGTTGGAATTGTAAGAAGTGAGAAAACTTTACCAATCAAATCATTGGCAAAGAGCTACCATTTTTAGGCCGAGTGTCCTTCCATTGATACCCAGTGTCAGTACATGCAGGATTGTTATTATACTAACACTTATACCATGTTTGCAAATGTTAACATTCACATTCAGTTGTAGTTCATGTCTGCATGTTGTGCATATTCACATATTATTGGTGATCTGGAGCTGTGTGGGGTGAGGGGGAGGAATAACTGCAGCATTTATCATGCACTGTTATTCTTGAGCTTCTGATTATGATCAAATACTTTCAAAACTCAAGATTTGCAAACTATTGATTATTTTTTACTGCTTACTGTACATTTAAATAATAGATCATGTACTCAGCCAGTGCGGCAGAGACCAGTGGCATCTGATACTTTATCACTGCTACTCTTATAGATTTTTTGCTCTGTTGCATTTGCTTTGTGTAGCATTCCAGTAGGCAAATACTGTAATCTGATTTATACCAGCCAATGGGCAATTAATTTTACTGATTACTTTTGTTGGCCATTTAAGTGGGTGAATTCCATAAGACACGTGGCAAAGTGTTAATTAGTAACCTTGCAATTCAATGTTCCATTGTTTTATTGATGGAATAGAGGGCATAGATATATGTTTCCCCAAGGTGTACTTAACTGTCTTCTGTATCTTGAAAGGGAGATGCTTATTGTTTTGTTTCAGGCAGCAAAATGTCTTGGGCCATGCCTGTAAAAGATCCTGGGAAAATCAGATGACATACATATAAAATAATAAGTACATATAAAACCATCCTGTGTTGCTGAATTGCTATTTCATTCCTTTCTTTTTCAATGTTTTACCATTCTGCAATAATAAATTGATTATTGGTCCAGTTTCTTGAGGCTTTACCCTTGTTAAAAGGTGTATGTGTATGTCTTATGCAAATAGTTTCTAAAATGCATAGCTACCTGTTTGAAATATGGGAGTCTATTGTCTGCTGTAGCTGTTCAGCTTGTGAAGAATACATTTTCTTTATCACATGCTCCCTGCCCAAATATTTCATGATTTCATAGGATTACCTGTTTGTGTGTAATGCCATGACATAAAGACCTTTTAACAAAAGGTTGCGTTTGTTCTGGCAAAGCTCAGTTGGGGCAGAAGTGTAAATCCAATGAACGCAACAGAAAGGTTCAGAAATGGAAGCAAAATCTATTTCATTTCTACCACACCATTTCAGTTTTGGCATTAAGGAACACAAGTGTAAAAAATCTGTATTTATGCTCAGCTGAAACCAATTGATTTAGGGCTTCCTCCCCCACTCCCAACTGTCACAATTTAATTTATATTTTAATTCACAGGAGTGAATTGATTTGTTGTTGTTGTTTAGTCATTAAGTCTAAGAGTCAACTAAAAACATGGTTGTATGTTCAGGCCTTCCCTTCTGTTAATATTTAATTATTTATTTATTTTTTCTTTCAATTATTATTTGTTTTATTATTGTGTGTGTTATGGACTGTTTGTAAAATTCTTATGTTTTATCGTATACACCTTATTGGAAGCTGCCCAGAGTGGTCGACCAGACCAGATGGGCGGGATATAAATCAAATAAATAAAAAATAAAGTTGTGTCGGACTCTTCGTGACCCCATGGACCGGAGCATGCCAAGCCCTCCTGTCTTCCACTGCCTCCTGGATTTGGGTCAAATTCATGTTGGTCGCTTCAATGACACTGTCCAAGCATCTTGTCCTCTGTTGTCCCCTTCTCCTCTTGCCTTCACACTGTCCCAACATCAGGGTCTTTTTCCAAGGAGTCTTCTCTTCTCATGAGATGGCCAAAGTATTGAAGCCTTTACTTCAGGACCCGTCCTTCCAGTGAGCACTCAGGGGTGATTTCCTTTAGAATGGATAGGTTTGCTCTCCTTGCAGTCCAGGGGACTTTCAAGAGTCTCCTCCAGCACCACAATTCAAAAGCATCAATTCTTCAGTGGTTAGTCTTCTTTATGGTCCAGCTCTCACTTCCATACATTGCTACTGGAAAAACCATAGCTTTGACTATGCGGACCTTTGTTGACAAGGTGATGCCTCTGCTTTTTAAGATGCTGTCTAGGCTTGTCATTGCTTTCCTCCCAAAAAGCAGGCATATTTTAATTTTGTGGCTGCTGTCACCATCTGCAGTGATCATGGAACCCAAGAAAGTAAAATCTGTCACTGCCTCCATATCTTCCCCTTCTATTTGCCAGGAGGTGATGGGACCAGTGGCCATGATCTTAGTTTTTTTGATGTTGAGCATCAGAACATTTTTGCACTCTCCTCTTTCACCCTCATTAAGAGGTTCTTTAATTCTTCCTCACTTATTACCATCAGAGTGGTATCGTCTGCATATCTGAGGTTGTTGATATTCCTTCTGGCAATCTTAATTACAGTTTGGGATTCATCCAGTCTAGCCTTTTGCATGATGTATTCTGCATATAATTTATTAGGCAGGGAGACAATACACAGCCTTGTCGTACTCCTTTCCTAATTTTGAACTAATCAATTGTTCCATATCCAGTTCTAACTGTTGCTTCCTGTTCCACGTATAGGTTTCTCGGGATATAGATAAGGGGGCCAGGCACTCCCATTTCTTTAAGAACTTGCCATAGTTTGCTGTGGTCCACACAATCAAAGGCTTTTGCTTAGTCGATGAAGCAGAAGTAGATATTTTTCTGGAACTCTCAGGCTTTCTCCATAATCTAACGCATGTTAGCAATTTGGTTTCCAGTTCCTCTGCCTCTTCAGAATCCAGCTTGTACTTCTGGGAGTTCACAGTCCACATATTGCTGAAGCCTACCTTGTAGGATTTTGAGCATAACCTTGCTAGCGTGTGAAATGAGTTCAATTGTACGGTAGTTGGAGCATTCTTTGGCATTGCCCTTCTTTAGAATTGGGGTGTAGACTGATCTTTTCCAGTCCTCTGGCCACTGCTGAATTTTCCAAACTTGCTGGCATATTGAGTGTAGCACCTTAACAGCATCATCTTTTAAGATTTTAAATAGTTCAACTGGAATGCCATCATCTTCACTGGCCTTGTTGTTAGCAGTGCTTTCTAGGGCCCACTTAACTTTGCTCTCCAGGATGTCTGGCTCAAGGTCAGCAACCACACTATCTGGGTTGTCCGGGACATCCAGATCTTTCTGGTATAATTCCTCTGTGTATTCTTGCCACCTCTTCTTGATGTCTTCTCCATGCTTAGGTCCCTACCATTTTTGTCCTTTATCATGTTCATCTTTGCACAAAATGTTCCTTTAATATCTCCAATTTTCCTGAACAGATCTCTGGTTTTTCCTTTTCTATTATTTTCTTCTATTTCTTTGCACTGTTCGTTTAAGAAGGCCCTTTTGTCTCTCCTTGCTATTGTTAACTGATTATCACAGAGTCAATATGCTATCATGAAAACAGTATTGTCACAGCCTAAATGGGAGAAGAAAAGGCTTTTTCCTTTTTTTCCCGGTATGTGTGTGAAGGGGCGTGTGTGCAGGGAATAGCGGTTCTACATTCCTAAGTATTTCTAAAGCCATAGATCAAGGTTTAAATATTTTATGATCTGGTATTAAGCACTGTTTGGGGCCCAGGTTTTTTCTAAGCTCCAAGCTACCCTATTACAGTATATAAAGCAATTTGACCAGAGTAATGAGCTCAGAGGTAAGGACATGAAAACCATTATAGAATTGAAGGCACTACAGGCAAGTATTAGATCAGACATCTCGGATGACGACCGATTGCCTAGGAGGGTCTCAATTATCCTGCCTGGGCTTCCAGTAAGAGAGTAGTGCAAAGAATGCTTCAACAAGTGGCTTACAAAGGGCCAAATGCTATGTGATGGCCATGATCTGTGATTTATCCCACTGTCTTTTCATAGACTTTGTTACAAACCATTCTTTATGTATTTACAAATAACAATGTCCCCTTCAATACGTGCAAAAACTTTCACAGGAAGAGGTACATCATTTAACGTAACTTAAGAGTGGCCCCCAAGCTGTCCAGTTTGGCGAGGGAAGATCAGCCCTTCACTGTGAAAGTAACAGGTTTTCCATATCCCTAATCTGGCTGCACTGATTCCAAAGCCTTGAGAAAATCTGTCAATTTTACCTTCATAGTTATGGAAAGTCTGCCAATTTGGCTTTCACAAGAAGGCAGCAGTTCCCAACCTCGGATCTCCAGATGTTCTTGGACTACAACTCCCAGCGCAGTTAGTGGTGAAGGCTTCTTTGAATCGAAGAACATCTGGGGAACCAAGATTGGGAACCCCTGAAACAGAGAAAATCTGTCAATTTGGCTTTCTCGAGTGTTCCAATTTTGAAAAATGTTTCAGGCTGTTTCCATCCAAATAAAACATTTTTCAGTTGTTATAACTTCTACATTATCCAACTGTCATGACATTGTTCCCCATGCATAGTAAACAATTTGTCTGCAGCTCATTACTATCTTCTGTGTTACCAAGAGGCTGAAGTGCATAAAACACATTGACAAAAGTTCTGTTAACTTACATGATCAAAAGAACAATCATGTAATTCTTTTTCTCTTCTCATAGCTTGCCTTTTGAACTCCCAATCTTGCACTGCTGGGAGACTAATTGCATGACAGTGAGACCTGCCAGAGGAGTGAGGACTACTGTATGATTGTGTTGGAGTTATTGCAGCCTCTCATGCTACCTTTAGTAGGTGTGGCTGGGAGGGACCCTTCTGGACTGGGGTGAGTATCAATCTACCCAGCAGTATCCAATTGTTCCTTCCCTGCCTCTGATTTGGAAGAGAGCCCTACCTCTCTGCTCTTCTCCTTTCCCCCCTTTCCATTGACTGTTGGAAGTTGTTTGTCTGTTGAAGCCTTGTTGAAAAACCATGTCATTAACTTGCTGTTATATGTTCCAACTAATGTCTCACAGTGAGTTGTTGAGACTGTAAGTGCCAGCTGATGAGGAAAAGGTGTGGACTGCTACAGAGAACCTGAAGCTAATTTTGGGGAACCTGAAGCTAATTTTGCTCTGTGAATTCCTACACGTCTGCTGCTCAACTAGAGGAAGTTGACCAGATATTCAAAACTGCAACAGATTGCCCTTCCATGCATAAGGAATGTCAACAGAATTTTGGCATGTAAGCATGACAACTGTAATGGAAACTTATGTGCAATTGCAATCACATTACTTTTGGCTGTGTTTTGTTGGTGTGCTAGCTTTGATACAAATATGGATGGGTCAACATTCAGTCAACATCATTTTCATTCACTTAATCATCTTCCCAGCCTTCAGTTATTTCCATTGTTTTTCAATGTAAGTTCATAAATTCTTTGTTTTTAAGTTTGTGCCAAGATGTCTATACATTTTCATCCATATTTCTCCAAAAAGGCACATTGTTGTATGCAGTTTTGCCCCAAATATGCAGGCTGTTTTCTTAAAAAACCCTCCCCTCATGTCTGGTACATTACTTTCCTTGCTGTATTTATTCTTCCATGCATTTTTATTGGAAAACAGCACTGCCGTATCTTCTTTACAGCAGATTGTCTCATGGCCTGAGGATGGAAAACTCTCACTCCTGAATTTTGGTCTTTGATGCATCTTGTGCACCAGACATGAGCCGTCTATGCTTTTGTAGGAGGAGCCTGTTAGTTCGTGCCAGAATGTGAATCAGTTTCTCCCACTTCCTTAGATGGAATTGTAGGTATATCAAAAGTCCTTTCTTAAGGTATTTTATCTACAGGTCTGCACCTCTGAGTGCTCCTCAGCTTATTTATGGCAGGAAAAAAGGGAGGGAGGCGCATTTCACTGACATTTTACACTATTCCTTGCAAAGCTGAGTGTCACCTCAGTTATCCACAAAAGTTGTGGATAACACACTGACAATATTCGGCAAATCCATAGTCTTTTTCCTAGGTTGCAACATTAACAAAAGTGGCTCATGACTGAATGGGGGTACCCCACCCCAAAATCTGGGGGTAAGCACCCCTTACATGGGATGTGGGGCACACCAGAATGGTGATAGAAGCGGGGAGGGGGGACAGAATCTCACAATAGCATGTGCAAAAAGTGCAAAATATAGAAAATACAACAATGCAGGGTTTCTCATATGCTGGTTCCCTTTGGAAAACAAGACCAAGAAATCCAAAATCCCCTTTCAAAAGATAATATTATTGTGGGCTGCCTCTGAGCTGCTGTAGTTCTTTTCCAGTTGCAGTGAACTCTGCACGGACTCAAAGCGCTGGATTGCAGCATGCTCGGATTCTCCACCCGACGCTAAGAGGCAATATATCCATAGCACAGAGGGGATTTTAAATAATAAAACCATATAGATTTTTGTATTGATTAAACAATAAAGAGAGATTAGAGAGTATAAAGAAAGATCTGGAAGAAAAATGATAGAAAGGCCCTAGCAGTCAGTGGCCGGATCGAACTCACGAAAGAAAAATTTGAAACACAACAGTGTGATCTGATGCAAAAATGCCGAGGACAATTTTTATAATTAGAAATCCTCCTTGATGGGAAGCTATTGAGCCCAAATAGCTTCTCCCCTGTCATTTCATAACCCGCTTCAAAGGCTATTTGAAACACACTAACGGTCACTGTTGTGGGCTGTCCAACTCTATTTCCTTTTCCACTCTTGGATACCCTAACCGAGAAACTCTTCATTGTTGTTTTAACAATCCTCAACCTTCTCCCAGGTTCTTGATCTCCTTAAGCTGCCACTGAGCCCTCTTAAAAACCTTCCGTAACAGGAGTCTTTGCACCAGTGAATTAAGAGCTGCCTTCATCTGTGTCTCTTTTAATTATTATCCCAGGGGTTTGGTTGCATCCTTTAGCACCTCTACAGCCATCTCTGTGTTGTTGTTTTTTCAGGCGACGTCTTTTCAAATCCTTCCGCTAAGCATTCTGCCTTCGCAGTGCGACCTCTTATTGTCTCACTGGATCCAATTACACTGGCTTTGCTATTTTCATATTTGTGGCTTTTAAGCACATTTTGGTTGAGCTCCCTTTTCGTTTCCTTTAGGGCCAGTTTCTCTGTACACATCTAGCTATCTGCTCTGCTTCAAAAAATGATCGGTTACCATCAATCCATTCACCCGCCCTGGGTTTTATACACATGTACATGTGGTGGCGCTGCAGGCTAAACTGCAGAAGCCTGTGCTGCAGGGTCAGAGGACCAAGCAGTCGTAAGATGGAATCCACGCAATGGAGTGAGCGCCCGTTGCTTGTCCCAGCTCCCTCCAACCTAGCGGTTCGAAAGCATGCAAATGCAAGTAGATAAATAGGGACCACTTCAGTGGGAAGGTGACAGCGTTCTGTGTCTAAGTCACACTGGCCATGTGACCACGGAAGATTGTCTTCAGACAAAATGCTGGCTCTATGGCTTGGAAACGGGGATGAGTCGAACACGACTGGACAAGAATTGTCAAGGGGAACCTTTACCTTTACATGTACACACACACACACTTAGATACCAGTGACAGTACTTGTCAATTGATATATTGGCAGGGATTTGTTATAGATGATCTCTGAGGAGGTTTTGAAACCTAAGGTTCTCAGAACAGAGATGGGTACCAACCGGAAAAGTGATGGTTCATGATGGTTCATGGGTAGCCACAAACCACAAACTATCACAAACCTCCTAAAAAAACAAACCAAGTTTGCAGGTCAAGGAACCAGGTCTGCTGCCTCTCAGGATGGCAGCAACAGAGGAGAAGGAGGTGGCTTCAAGACAAGGTAGGAGAGCAATGGGCGCAGGGGCAGAGAAGGGCTGGGCATCCCATTTTGCCAGAAACAAAATGAAGTGCCAAGGGGGGAAAAAGTTCAGTGCTTTGTTTCATTTCAGCCAAACAGGATCCCCAAACCGAAACATGAACCAAACCATGAACCTCCCCAGTTTTTGTTCCCCCCCCCCCTCGTTTGTGGTTTGGTTCATGCCTATCTTCACCTCAGAAACATACAAGTAACTGATAACATAACTTCTGTCCACAATGAAGATGCAACTAAACTCTGTTTGCAATGGGATGTTGATGCTATTGAACTGAAAGCTTTACAACTTGAAAGCTTTTTGCAACGTGTACAGATTTTGTGGATGTTGCACACAAATGAGATCTCTTCTGCATTTTCATACCTTTCTAGAGGTCTAAAGCAGTGGGTACGTTCTTTGCAACTTCTTTAACGTGTTTTTCTGCACCTGTTGTGTGTGTTTGTGCTTTGATTCTTAAAAGGAAAGAATACTAGTTTTGCACAGACTATCCTAGACACTTTCTGACAATCGAAGAAGAAGAAAGAAGGAGAAGAAAGAAGGAGAAGATAGAGCAGGAGGAAGAGGAGGAGGAGACACTCTTTGCTTTTGTGGAGTTTCAAAACGCTCATCTAGGTCTCTTGTCATAGCAAGGCTGAGTAAATTAATGAGGCCAATGAATTTAGAGAGTGTTTCTTCCATTCTCTGTCTTAAGTCAATAGTCTTTGGACTTCCAGATGTTTTGAATTGTACCTCCCTGATGCCCCATCCAACAGTACCCATCTCAAGGGAAAAATGAAGTTATAGTCCAAAACAGTTTCCTTTAGCCATTAGAAAGCTCAGTTTAGGAGTTGCACCACAGTTCTTCTTACTGAGAAAAAATGAGTTCATTCCCAAAGTAGCCATGGTGAAAAAAGAATGATCATCTGCAGATGAATGGACCTGTTGATATCTTTACCATTTGACTTTTGTTTTCGGAGATAAATGCAATCAAGGGAATTGATTTCTCCATTCTTCCCCTACATACCTAATCACCTAAACAACTTATTATTCAGTTCATACTATCCTAGATGCTGAGAAATTCTTTTTAAATATCCTACCTATTTGTTTCCATTTCTTCAAACAGATGCATTTTTGTAGGCTCGTTTGCCCCGTGCAAATTTAATATTTGTGAGCAATTTTCCTAGTATAATCCATTTTTCAATATTAATTTCCTGACCTTGTATCTTTTGATGTGCATTTTCTAGGCCACTTCAGTTGATAAACAGATTATGTACAAGCAATTGTCCTACTGTAACTGATTTTTCAACATCATTTTTTACATTTTTGTGTGCACTATGTGTGTGTATGTGTGTGTGAGAGAGAGTATGAATAAAATTGTACACCTTTGTTGCAAAATTAATAAAAAGCATGGATGTTTTTTATTATTATACATGGACAGTGTGCGATCACATATATTTGCATGAAAACCCTACTCAAATAATTTTCTTCCTTCATCCCTGGTGGAAAATAGCATGTCTCATTTCAGAGACATGGCCTTCTAAGATCTCAGATCAGTACAACTCAGATCATGTTCTTAGAGTCCAAGTTTATGGACAAGAACGTGCAATTACAGCAACCATGTATCCCTTTGCTCATTTCATAATCCAAAGGTCTCCTGCCCTAAATTCCAACAGGAAACAGTCAATCATGCTGTTCGTGAAATAAACCAAAGACTTCCTTCATTATATTTAATAGGAAATCCTTCCCTTACACAGAATTTAGAATCCATTAGGTTCCTCAGGTCCATCTGTTCTATATGTCTATAGGCTTTATCCCCAGCATAAACTTGCACACTGAAAACAGGACCTTAGTAACAAGATGCTTAGGATTGAGGTTGCTCAACGTAAGAGCATGATTTCCAGCATTTTTTTCCACTGGATGATTAACTCCTGACCACCATTTAGTGCTTACCTATTAACTCATAATAACACCATCATACAGTATCAGCTATGGCAGCTTTTCCCGTCTCCTTCTCTTCGTTCTACCAAGTTATATTTACATCCAAGGACAAAAAGAGAGGGAGGAATAGCCAGTCTGTTTTGCTGCTAAACAAACCTCTACCTTTTTATTGTCATTGCAAATGGCCCTTATCTTTGACACTCGCTCTAAGAAAACATTAGACACCAACATTTAACAGTACCTGCTAAAGTGCAGGCTCTATCAGATTTAATTTAAGATCGACCAGTTTTTCTTCACTGTGCTAACAGCTCCATAGACCTTATTCATTCACTGTTTAATGAAAATCATCATGCATTTTCTTACAGGTTATTCCACTCTGGGTGTTCTACTATTCTCAAACTTTTAGATTTCTTTTTGTGTGATAACTCCTGTGACAATTGCCGAGCTTCTGTTTTCTGTCTGCTCCCTTGAGAGAAGTCCTAGCCTTATAAACCTAAAGGTGAATTACTGTGTCAAACAAATCATTAGAGCAGCAACATAAGCTAGCAAGAACATCTCTAGATAATAGCAACAAAAATAATAGGCAGGCAGCCTGAGATTAACAGACAAAGACAAATTATTATTATTATTATTATTATTATTATTATTATTATTATTATTATTATTATTATTATTGATGATGATGATGATGATGATGATGATGATGATGATGATGATGATGATGATGATGATGATGATGATGATGATAACAATCAGATCTCCAAAGCTTGCAGCCCATGTTGCTTCTTTCTGGTTCACCTAACGACAATATTGGCATGATGATTAAGATAACGATGTTGCTCCAAAATGGGCACACAATTATAGAGAAGTAAAAAGATTAATCATCATCATCATCATCATCATCATCATCATCATCATCATCTTAGAACTGCAGAGCTGGAAGAGGCTCTATGGATCATCAGGTCCAGCCCCTGCCAAGGAAGGAGGCTCAGTGGGGAATCAAACTCCCAATCTTTGTCTCCACAGCCAGAGATCTCAACCACTGATCCGTCCAGCAGTTCTGTCTCCTTTGTTTAGTACAGATGTTCATGAGATCCATAAAAAACAGAGGAGTACCACCCATTTGGTGTTTATGGTGCTCAGCATATCCAAAAGGGGACTAGGAACTGCCTAGGTGAGAATTTGATCCCTGGAACCCCATTTCTATTCCTTCTTCAACTTAGTTCACATTAAGCCATGACAATTTGCTGCTTTGCTCATTCTATAATCAGGAGATCTCCTAATGTTTGATGCATGGATGAAGGACGTTCAGGAATTTACTATCCAGAAAATAATAATTTCCCATGTTATAGCTTTCAAAAGAATAACTGGAGGTGGGCTTTAGCAATCAGGCTGCCTCTTAGTAGGCAGAGGAAACCTTTAGTGGTAGGGAAAAGCCTACCTCATCCCACCATGCCTCCCCTCATCTGTAGAAGAATCCAGCAGCACTTCTTCCATATGGCGGCATAATGGGGGGGGGGAATGGCCTTCAGGCCGTGAACTGGAACTCACACTCTGGACCTTCCAGTTGTGCCCCCTCACCACCCTTGTTCTCAGTAACTGATATTATTTCCTCTGTTCTCTAACTGAGAAGCTGAAAGAGGTAACCTCGTATAAGGTGGGAAAGGAAAAATCCTAGATGGGAAACCACCCTTAGAAACTAGAAAAAGGCACCAGCCCCAACAGAGCCTGGAAACAAAGTGTTAAAAATTAAAAAATCTGCTACCTGCTAGTTCGTTATCGTTTTCAACATCATTTTTCAACACCGTTATTATTTTCCCATCACCCAGAAAAGTTAGGTTTGTGAATGCTCAAGATAAATTTCTCTCTATAGCAACACCTCGATAGTGGCACCTCTTCTGAAGGGGAGTTAGATTGACTCTGTTTCTGCTAAGCTTCCAATGAGTCTTTGGCCCTTAGAACTGATTTTGAAATTGATTTTAGAAGAACTGTTTAAATGTGCTTCTTTCCAGAGTTTTAAGTCTATTCTCGATGTTAATGTGAACAGATTCATGTTAACAGATTAATTTTCATCCATGATCTCCATATTCAGGTGTGTGTCCAAGTTCTGAATTACATGTGTAACTTTGCTGACTGTAGATCTTGGTCTTACTCATTACTGGAAGATAGACACTGGCAGGTTTTTATGCAAATCTTGTTAATGCAGTCTTAAAAAGGTTTTCCACTCCTGGTCCAGTCTGGTTCTTAGGCATATGACATTCTTATTAGAATCCATCTTGAGTCTTACAGTCTTTCTATGACAGTCGAAGAAAGCTAAAATGCTTCTCTTTTTATTTCTGTACCCAACCTTTTACTCCTCTTATCTTCTCCTTGCTATTGTGCTTTGCTCTTTCCCCCTCCATCGGATCATTGTCCTTGTGTCTTTTGAAAGCAAAAAACAACCAGGGACCAAGCTGATGGACCAACAGAGTGAAAGGTTTCCTCCACAAAAGGACCGGGAGAAAAAAAATCTAAAGGAGAAATTTTATTACAAGGAAGAGATCTGCCGTGACACATCCACTATTGTCTGGGCTTTTTCTCCTTGCCAGCATTGAGTGGCAACGGTTGAGAATGAAAACCTTCGCGGCTCGCTCCCACCCCTCCACAGGCACAGAGGCATCTATCAAATGCCAATCCAGCAAAGTAAGAAGATGAAGCAGCAAGGCAGAGAAGACACCCTCGCGCAGTACATTTCTGCTCGTACAAAGCCTGCTTCTCTGATCAATCAAATGAGGATATATTGTGCACTGGGAGATGGATACAGAGAGAAAGACGGGCAGCTAGAAAATCAGAGACTTTGTGAGATGAATTCTGAACACTGGATCACCTTGCACCGAGTTCAGATTTCCACTGTTCCCGTTCCCCCCCCCTCCCCCGGCATCATACACACCTCTTCAGAGACAAAGGGAGAACTTTGTTCATGAGATCAATGCTGTCTTCTTTCCACAGGCCTGTATAATTCAGAAAGATCTTGCATATTCTGGACTATTTCTGTACACATCAGAATTATTATTTAGGCAGTGATGCTTTCCCTGCCTCTGGAAATATTCCCTGCAACTTTGGGAAGGGAAGGGCACAGTTTTGGTACTGCTTTTCTTGCCTTGCTCGAAGCTTCCCCCCCAAAAAAAATTTTCATTAAGCAATATATGAACTTTTCAATCATTTCATGCAAATTAAAATCCTTTCATTCTGTTTGTGATTCAGCTTCCATCAGCAGATTCATGCAAGCAGCATATGGAGATGGATGGGATAAGAGAAGATCTCACATTATTCTGCGATGGCAGTGGTTCATTCTTTTTTTTTTAAATAGCAGAAACAGCACATTGTTTTTGAAACTCCCTGTGGTATCCACCATGCATGTGTTGTGCTACTGAAAACAGTTCGAGAAAGACAGCATCCAAAGCTAAAGGCTGTGATGATTCTCAGTCAACCAGGTGTGGTTATCTGGAAGTTGAGTCATGGCAACTGGACTTCTTTCTTATTAGGTAGCTTTTTCAGTTGCCATGACTCAACTTCCAGCTAAAGGCCTCTAATTAAATCTTGACCTCACCACAGCATACTCTGGAAATGGGACAAAGGTTGAATTCACAGACACCTTGGTGATGACCAGAAGTAATGATTTAATTGCTTCTAGTCTTCTCTCCATTGATGCTGATTGTAAGTATTTCACACAACAGTCGTGTTCTTTGTGACCAGCTCTGAAACTGTGGCTTTGGGCACTGTTTGCCTGAAAATCAGCTAGATGTACTGGTGGAAGATAATAAGGTAAAAGTAAAAGTTCCCCTTGACAATTTTGTCCAGTCATGTTCGACTTTAGGGGGCGGCGCTCATCCCCGTTTCCAAGCCATAGAGCCAGCATTTGTCCGAAGACAATCTTCCGTGTTCACATGGCTAGTGCGACTTAGACACAGAATGCTGTTACCTTCCCACCGAGGTGGTCCCTATTTATCTACTTGCCTTTGCATGCTTTCAAACCACTAGGTTGGCGGGAGCTGGGACAAGTGATGGGAGCTCACTCCATCGCATGGATTGAATCTTACAGCTGAAGATCTATACACCTTACAGCACAGAGGCTTCTGCGGTTTAACCTGCAGCACCACCACATCCCTACAATGGAAGATAACAAAATATGGTAAATGCAGGTGAGAAGAATGGATTTCCCCTGGTTGCCACACCTAGATGCCTACCCCCAGGCCCCTTTGAAAATTAAGCATTTTTTTCCTTGTGTCATTCCAGTGTAAACTTCCTTCTGCTAGCATCTTTGCATTTACTTCCAATTGGAGATGTGCACAAACTGTTTCGTGCTTCTAAGCTCCGCCTGGTCCAGTGGGCACCCACCCAGAGGCAGTGACTGAAGGAGGTGGGGCAGGGAAGAAGCCAGACTGCTGCCTCTTCGTGGGTGTCCACCAGAGGAGGTGGGACTTTGAAGCACTGAAAACCTATTCAGCTGATAAACAAACTGCCAAACCAGCAGTCTGTGTCCGTCTCTACCCCAATCCATGCTCTGGATGTTGTGGTTACCTATTTTACTACTTCTCTCTCTTTCCTTTTCTCTCTCTGTCTCTCTCACAGACATATACACTGCTGTGGAATTACTTAATATATAAATTCAAAGTGTCAGTCAGATGTAAATTTATTCTCACCAGTTGAGGATCAGGATCACTTGATGAAGATGTTGCCAGCTGTGCAAGATTCCTTATCTCTGGGCAAGGGCAAAACAAAAAGGCCCATACTAATTCCTTGAAGGTCTCCATTGTTTGTGCTAAAACTTTGTTTCGCATTTTTTGCAAAACTTCACCTCCAAGAGCATTCTTGTTCTCCATCTCAATTTGTTGTCAAAAGCATCACAAAATACAACACTCTCTTGTAGGCCAGGTGAGTTCCTGAGATTTGCCCGAGAGCTCTAAATTGTTCCTTTTATTCTGTTTCTAAAGCATGAGAGCTGACTTTACAGTTCACCCACCCTTGGGAACCCCAAGTTCTACAGTTTTAAGCCTCGTTCTGTCTTCCTCCTGCCTTATATTTTCCTGTGGTGATCATGAGAACGCTAGTCTTGAAGGTCAGAGAACAGAAAGTTCAAAGAGACAAGCTTTTTAATAAGGAGAAAAGGGAAATGCACGACCATGTTTGAGATGTTCCAATGGAGCAAAGGGTCAGGTTTATCTACATGGGGACATGGTGGCGCTGCGGGCTAAACCGCAGAAGCCTCTGTGCTGCAGGGTCAGAAGACCAGCAGTCGTAAGATCGAATCCACGCGATGGAGTGAGCGCCCATCGCTTCTCCCAGCTCCTGCCAACCCAGCAGTTCGAAAGCATGTCAATGCAAGTAGATAAATAGGTACCACCTCGGTGGGAAGGTAAAACGGCATTCCCTAGTCACGCTGTCCATGTGGCAACAGAAACTGTCTTTGGACAAGCACTGGCTCTATGGCTTGAAAACGGGACGAGCACCACCCCCTAGAGTCGGACATGTATGGACTAAAAAAAAGGGGAACCTTTACCTTTACCTTTTACCTTATCTACAGGAAGTAAATAAGGGATGCCCCCATAGTGCGACCCTGCTCCAAATATTCACATGCTGCTTCAGAGCACATTTGATAACTGATGGCTATAACTGATGCCTTTTTTTTGATGTATAGGTACTTGACTTCTTGGTTTTGAGTCTTTTATTCTGGAGGTTCTATGGCAGAGCACTGGTGACTTTCAGATCTATATGTCTAAATGCATGTTTTGTTTTGTTTTCTTTTGTGTATGAGCACAGAAAATGGAAATAAAGAAAAATGATGTATGGCTCAGGTCTAGCTATGTTCCCCTGGAGGCATAGTTTTGTATTTGAACTACTGGTAATTTCTCCCTGGGGGAATTCTTGACGAAGGAAGAGTTCAAGCTAGAGGAAAAACAAAAGCATTTGTGGAAATTCTACTGTAAGAAGAAAGCATCATAGAGGTCAAAGTTTGACATGTGACAGAATAAAAAATGGACCAAGAAACACCTGATCACAGTGAAGTTTGAGAGTAAGGCTAAGCCTAACAAATAAAAAAAATCGGTCTATTTCATTTTCATAGACTACCACTCGTGTTCTTGCCCCATCCAAATTCTCGGTTGCAAAGCACTATTTTTCCCCCTGCAAAGAAATTCACGTATATTTCTCTGTACATTTTTGCAAATATTTTTCTGCTATTTCCATCTTCATACATTTTCACCATTGACTGCAGTGTCTTTGTGCCCCTTTGGCCAATATTTGTATTTCTATGCGACAGTTAAGCACATGGTTTCATGTGCAATTTTTCTTTGCACTTAGGAAACATACAAGTTTTTTTTGAGACAAGGTGTATTCCATCCAGTTGTCAGGCTGTAGAGGTACACAATGGATATTGATTTGGAGGCCACTCCATGTGCAATGATTTGGGAGTATTTTCCAGTGTGTCAAAGACCTGAAAATCTCCCTGTTCACTAAATACAGATACTAAGTGATGTGCTGCACTTTCCTATTGCCATGATTATTTCCAAATCAGATATCTATAGATGGCTTGAAGTGCACTCAGTTTTGCTATTGTAATGGACTTAATGAATGGTGGGATAGCTAATACTCTAGAAGACAGAAACAAAATTCAAAATGACCTTGATAGGATGGAGCACTGGGCCGAAAGCAAGAGAATGAAATTCAACAGGGAGAAGTGCAAAGTCCTGCACCTCAGGGAAAAAAAAAACAATTGCACAGTTAGAAGATGGGGGATACCTGGCTCAGCAAATCTACAAGGGAGAAGGATCTTGGAATTGTTGCAGATCACAAGCTGAATATGAGCCAACATTGTGATGTGGTTACAAAAAAGGCAAATGCTGTTTTAGACTGCATTAATAGATGTATAGTTTCCAAATCCTGCAGAGTGCTAGTCCCTCTCTATTCAGCACTGGTTAGGCCTCACCTTGAGTATTGTATCCAGTTCTGAACACCACACTTCAAGAAGGATGCTAACAAATTGGAACAAGTTCAGAGGAGGGCGACAAGGATGATCGGGGGGCTGGAAACCAAGCCTTATGAGGAAAGGCTGAAAGAATTGGGCATGTTTAGCCTTGAGAAAAGAAGACTGAGGGGTGATATGAGAGCACTTTTCAAATCTTTGAAAGGCTATCATACAGAGGAGGGGAAGATCTGTTCTCGATCATCCCAGAGTGCAGGAAATGCAACAATGGGCTCAAGTTAAAGGAAGCCAGATTTTGGTTGAATATCAGGAAAAACTTCCAAACTGTTAGAGCAGTACGACAGTGGAACCAGTTACCTCGGGAGCTGGTGAGTGCTCCAACACTGGAGGCATTCAAGAGAAACTTAGATAATCACCTGGCAGATGTGCTTTGATTGTATTCCTGCATTGAGCAGAGGGTTGGACTTGATGGCCTTGTAGGCCCCTTCCAACTTCACTTTTCTATGATTCTATGTGGTAACATTTATACTTTAAAAAATATCTACTTCTTTTTAAAATTACACCGTAGGGTGTCTGAGTTCCAGTATTTTGGGAGAAAAGTGAGGTACAAAACAAACAAATAAATAACTGAAATAATCCCATCAACAATAAACCCTGTTCTACTGCTTAATTTTTCAGACTGCATCTCTTGTATGCTTAGATGGACTTTTAGGGCTACCTGCATTAAATGCCTCACTTTTTAACATATAAAACAACAGGGTGAAAATCCTAAGGGGAAGAATGAAATGGTTCCCAAATTATATATTTTTTTCCAACTAATCTATTACCACCAGTGGGAGGCTCATAGCAAACATTGATGGATTCTTGGATCAAAATGATTTACACAAAGAGTCAGTTGAGGAAGCGACCGTGCTATCAGAATTAATGGCATCATTCGCTCCTGAAATTGAGATAGTATCACCAGGAACATTTGACTGCAAGGTAGAACTTCATCATTCTATCTCCCTCTCCTCTTCACATCACTTTGGTGATCTCCCTTATCTACCATCACTGAGTACATAGAAGTTAAGAGATTGCATTATGGAGTTTGGAAGCAGATAACCTCTTAACAAAGCCCAGGAACACAAGATAAGAAATATCAACAGTGAACATCACTGGAGTATGTAGGAGGGTATGATGGTTCATCACAGCTTTCTCTGAACAAGTGTGACACGAGTACCTTGAAACTTTGGGCAGTTATGGGAGCCAGCTAGGGTCCACTGGCACTATCATTTGCCAACATCATTTGCCTTTGATCCACTTAAGGTTGCACACTTTCTTTTGGGGTGAAAAGGCTCCAAATAAGGAGAAGGAGGGTTATTTGTGCCTCACTACAAATAAGAAACTTCAAGTTGTGTTTGGCAGGTTGAGACACCCTTGCACATCACTGAAGCTTGCTCTGAAGTGTTGTTGTCGTTGCTTTTGTGTGTTGTCAGGCTAACATCCAGTGTGTGGCAATGATACCCCAGTGAGTTAGTCATCTGGATGCAGAGCCAGAAGTTAGAAGTTTTAATTCCCAGTGTGCTTCCAGGAGAAAAACCAACCTATGTGGCCTTGGGTAAGCTGCTCAGCCCCAGGGCATCTCCAGAAGACAGGGAATGGTAGACCTCTTCTGAGCACTCACTATCCAGGAAACCCTGAAAATCTTGGTTTACTTCTTAGTAAACATGCTCTGCTCTTATGCAGATCAGATCCAGTCTGCATGAATGGAGAATGTATTAACCTCTTCCCAATATATATATATTTATTTTAAAATGTTCAGTCACAGTCCGAGTGAGGTTTTAAAAAGAAAGAAAAGCCCATTTACACCAATGCATGATCTCTTTTTCAGCAGGCGGCATGTGTTTACATGTATGCGTGGGTGTATGTTTATTTCCAAAAAGACAATTGAGGAGGTGGTTTAAACCTGCCCATCTGTTTGTTTGAACTGCTCGTGATCTGAATCAGATCGTGCTGACTTACTAGAACAAGGCAGGGGCAGCTTTGGAGAATTTTGCTGTTCCGGAAGCCAAGGCTAGCCCAAGGCACTTTGTTTTTTGAGACAGAGCAGCAAATGTTACTCACCTCCCCACCCATTTAATCTCAAAGTGTACAGTGTTACCTTATAATAGGGAAGGGATGTCTAGCATTCACAGAAAATGACTTTAAACGGCCTTATGGGGCCATAATTGGGTCACAGCTCAAAGCTAATATAGTAAAGAATCTTAAACAAATTGGCCAAAATCCTGTTGCTTAGTGTGCTGAATTGCACTAGAGTTGCCTCATTTGAATCAATGGGGACTGGTGTATCCTTTCCTCCATAAGTCTCATTAATTCACTCTAACGGTGATTTACTTTAATGTAGTGTTCAAAGGAGTAACGGTGTTTTTCTGTGCAAGATTATCAGAAGTGTCTGAGGAAGTGGACGTGATTCACGAATACTCATATTAAAATATAGTAATTAGTTCTTAAAGTGCCACAATGTTGTTGTCTCTTGCTTGTTTTGTGTTTATAGTCTTATTTTAATATTAAGCAGCAGTTAGAGGAGGTGCATTTGAGTCAATGGAATTTTTTTGGAGGAATTGACTCACTACATCCCTATTGAATCATTGGCATGATTTACTATACCAAGCAACAGGATTTTTTTTATTTTTTTTTATTTTTTTTGCCATTTTGCTAGTTAATCCTGGTGCAGGTTGAAAATAGACATTCATTGTTAACGCTTAGGTCTGAGAAGCTGAGTACCATTTGAAATTCCTCACAATTCAACGACATAATCATTGCTTTTCCACTGAAGTCTTTTCTCCAAGCTAAATACAGCCAGTTTCTTTTAATCTCCCACGGATGTTTGTTGAGTCTAATCTAGTAAAAGCACTCTCTTCTGTCACCTCATGCCCCTAGTACCCTATCCATTTGAAATAGAATTCTATGCAGATGTATGAGACATCTTCTCCCATCACTATGTTGTAATGCCGGAAACCTCTTTTCAGCATCTTGTATAATATCACAAAATATTGCTTTGGAACTTGCTGCCAGCATCCATACAGGTGTGTGACAAGTTAATTGCATGGAAGCATTGTTTTGTGTCTGTTATTCAATTCTTCAATGGAATGTGCTGTGTGACAGCCAAGTTATATTTGTTATGTGGCAAATGAAATAGAAGGGTAAATGTGTTATTTCAGTGAAACCATTAAAAAAAACCTTAAAGAAAATTATACATATAGATTCTTCTGCGGCATTTTTCATAGCACAAAGAAACAATCATTTGTACATAAAATGAAACTGTGAGGAAGATGGCTTTCTCCATCTCTCTCAGTTCTCTTGGTTGGCTCATTTCCCATGCCAATACGTTGCCCACATTATAAATTTCTAAACAAATATATGCATTCTCCTATCCAACAATTTCAGATTTGTTTAGCGTGGCAAATCTAAACCAGTCCTAGTCCAGTAACATGCTTGCAATCTATGCTTGGACTTATATTTGCAAACTCCTCGGGTCTAGCTTGGAACTAATTCATCACAAGTAATTACGTTACCTGGGACAAATTACATTGGTGGGTAACAACAGGACAGCAACAATATTTTTTGTAAAATAAGTGAGCGACCAGTAACACCATTATTTTTCTTATTACTTGGCAACTTTCACTTTTTACATTCAAGACATGCTTTTTAAGAGTGCATCAGAGCATTAGGAGACGTTTTTAAATGTTTTAAAGTATATTCTTGCAAAACAGAGTCATGAGTAACGTGCTGGTTTTAAAGAATAATGTTGCAAATTTTGCTTTTGAGACAGAAGCACATCCTCCCTCTCTGTCTGTCTGTCTGTCTGGGGTTGGCTGATAACATTTCTGTCATCTGAACTCATGGAAAAGATTAAGGATGACCAGGAGTTCTGTATCTCTCATCTAAGTGCCAATCAGAACTTTGAACAAGACATGTTTGATGAAGACAGAAGTCTGTAAGCGAGTACTATTGAATCTGTTAAAGGTTCCTGATGAGAAAGATAGGAAATAATAAGAGGTACTGTACTGTTATCTATTTTGAAGCCTCAATGCCCGGTTTACAAAACAATGCATATGGATGGGAAGTTGCATATTTCACCCCATGATGTTGTTGCAGTACTGTTTTGAAAAGTGTACAGACAGCACACAGTAAGGAGGAAATGAAGACCACAAGGCTGCACATAACTTCATGCTTGTTACTGCACATGATCCAGGAGACTTTTTAAGTATGAGAACACTCTTAGTTAAAAGAGAGAGAGGGGAAAAAAAAAACACATTTATGCCTGCATAAAAATGTTTGAGCTCTGGAGGAGAGTCAAGAGAACTCATAATGTCCGTGAACATTTTTGGTAATACCTCCCCTTGAGGGTACTTTTTCATCATTACTTACAAAATGTTCATTTTTTCCTTTCTCAATTACATGATTCTCACTTGCTTTTTCTCTCCCTTAATGACAATGACATTTTCACCACAGGGAGCTTTTGAAAAGCTCTCCTGCATACTGAAACATGAACAACAGAGTCAGTTTGGGGGCTGGCCTGGATACCCTTCACCCATTCGGAGCATATGGAAGCCAGGACCACCATCACTGATGTCTTGGGTTGGTGTGTTTATGCTCATTCTTATGTTTGCACATGAACTCCTTTCAAGAAAGCGTCACTGGTTCACAACTGCCTCCTGCACAAACATATATAATAGTGCATACCAGTAAATGTATAGAATGCAAATTAATCAAAAAGGAGGTGGAGGCATGAAGGGTGACAGAGGTGCTGCGTTACCAGACTACGCCAGGGGCGTAATGGTGAAGTGAACTGCCCAGAGATTAAACCAAACAGACACTGTTGTGGTGTTGAAAATATTATTTACATTAAAGTCCATATATACAGGGGTAAATACAGCTTCTCTTGGTCTTTATACAGTCCTGGTCATTCACAGTAGTTCTTCAGTTAGCAATGGTAAATTACAGTTTTCAGTAACCAAAGATTGTTACCAATGTAAATAGTCCAGCATCTACGAAGTCTTCTCCTCTCACCACGGAGATAGTCTTCTCCCAGGATCTTCTCCTTGCAATGCAGCAAGTCTTCATCCAACGATGCAGAATATACAGCTCTCAACAACACAACCACCAGCAACACAACAATCCAACCATCCCAACTACCCAAACTACCCAAACTACCCAACAGTTTGTCTCTGCAAGCTTGGCTAGTTTTATTCTTGGTTTCTCCAATCAAATTGGTTGTCCCACAGCTGCCTCAATTAACTCAGCTGTGCTCCTTTGTTACATGTTGCTTGACTAAATCTGATCCTGTAACAACTTATCCACTGAATTGCAATGAACAATTCCCTAGGTTGACTTTGAGACCTGTCAATCTCCTCCAATTGTTTATAGCAATTCTGTTACATACATTGTACATTGCCTTGAACATATACAGAGTTCTTTTTTTTATATTCACATACATACTTTATATCATTCCCAACATTTCACATGCTTTGTTATGTTTAGTTGGCCCCAATACTTTTGTTAAACAATCAGCTTTGTTATTTTCTGTTCCACAGTATACCAGTTCAATTAAACCATTTTCTATACTTTGCTTTACATTTTGGTACCTGATATCTGTGTGTTTAGATCTGCTTTTTACATTTGGTGTGTTTGCCATTTGTATGGCAGCTTGATTATCTTCAAAAACCTTTATTTGTGATTTTATATTCACACCCAGATCTTGTGCCAATTGTTTATAGAATACTAGATCTGTACACAATTCAGATAATGCTGCATACTCAGATTCGGCAGAAGACAACGATATAAATTTCTGTCTAGCTGTCTTCCAGCTTATCAAACTTTCTCCCAAATGCACAGTCATGCCTGATGTTGATCGTCTGGTTGTTAAATCACTACCATAATTTGCATCGGCATAGGCAGTAATAGACAGTTCTCCCACTGGTTCTAAATTTAGCCTTTTATTTTGTGCCTCTTTTAAATACCTAAGTACTCTTTTTGCTGATTGCCAGTGCCTTTCATTCGGCTTACTCACGTTCCTAGATAGCAGGTTTACAGCTATAGAGATGTCTGGCCTTGACCATCTGCTCAAATATAGTAAGCTGCCTACCAGTGATCTATATACATCAATATCACAATCTGGGCCACTAATATCTTCTTTCTCGAACTCTATGTTCATTGGAGTTGCTGCACCTTTACAATCCTCCATCTTATACTGTTTTAGGAGTTTTAATATTTTGCTCTTTTGGGCTATTTTAAATCCTTTCTTACTTCTTTCTATTTCTACTCCTAAGTAGTTACTTATTTCTCCTAAATCTCTCAATTTGTAATGTTTCTTTAACATTTGAATTATTTCTTCAGCCTCTTTCTTATCTTTGGTGAATATGGCTAGATCATCCACAAATACTAATATTATAGCTTGTGTTCTCTCATTTATGAATAAACAAGGGTCAGCTTTTCCTTGCACAAAACCATTATCTTTTAAAGTTTTAGTTAAATGTTGGTTCCATTCATGGCCACTTTGTCTGAGACCATATAGACTTTTCTTCAATATCCAGCATTTACCTTCACTTTCAATTCCTGGTGGAATTTCCATATAAATTATGTGTTTCAGGTCAGCATATAAATAGGCTGTTTCTATATCAACATGCCTGGTCATGAGATTATGCTTGGCTGCATAGGTTAAAGCAAATCTCAATGTCTCTGGTCTTAGAGCCGGTGCAAAAACTTGATCATAGTCGTTTGAAGTTTGTGCATATCCTTTTGCCACTAACCTTGCTCTATACCTCACATTACCATCGGCATCCACCTTCCTTTTAAATACCCATCTGGAACCAATTACTTTTGATTTTTCAGGCAGTTTCACCTCCTCATAAACTTTCAGTTGTTTTAATGAATTTAACTCCTTCTCCATTGCCTCTTTCCATTTTATTTGTTCTTTCTCAGGCATATTACATATGTCATCATATGTCTCTGGTTCAGCCACATTGAGACAATAATAGGTCTCAGGCTTGTACCTGTCTGGAGTTTTTCTCTCTCTGCTAGACCTCCTAGGTAATTCTCTGTCCTCCTCTAGAGTTTCCCTCCTTTCTGAGTTGGATGGAATTTCTTTATCCGATTGCTTTTCCTCAGGTTCTAGCTCTCCTTTAATTTCTTGCTCTGTTTGTGAGTCACTTTCATCTGCACTATCTTCACTACTTTCATTCCTTTCATGCAATTTAATTATTGTTTCTGGAGGTTTGCATATTTTGTCCCAGTTACTGTGCTCATTAAAAGAAGCACTGCTACTTATTACAAGTTTGTTGGTATTTGGCAACCCAAACCTAAATGCTCTCCTATTTTGTTGATATCCAAGGAAATACATCAACCTGGCTTTCTTCTCTCCCTTTCTCCTTATTTCTTTTGGGATGTGAACCCATGCAGGAGATCCAAATACGTGTAAAAATTTTAAATTTGGTTTTCTCCCAGTCCAAACTGTATAGGGTATATTGTTTATTCCACTGTGCCAAAGAATATTAATATAAAAATTCGCACAAAGTGTAGCTTCACCCCAATATTTTTCTGATAGATTACTCCCCCTAATCATCGCCTCAGCCATGTTCTGCAGAGTTTGGCCCCTTCTTTCAATAAAGGCATTCTGAGTAGGTGTATAGGGAGCGGCTCTCCTGTGAGTAATGCCATTTTTCTTTAATATTGCTTGAAATTTGGCATTTGTAAACTCTGTTCCATTGTCAGTTTGTACCACCTTAACCTTTTTCCCTGTTTTACGCTCTACAAATTTGAGCCATTTTTCAAACTCTACATGTACTGCACTTTTATCTTTCATAAGATAACAATATCCAAACCTGGACTTTTGGTCTTGGATAGAGAGAATGTATCTAGCTCCTCCTAATGATGCACTTTTGGGTCCAATTACATCAATTGACACCAAATCTAATATATTTTTCACTTGTACATCACTATGTTTCATTATAGGAGCTTTCTTACTCTTGGCTAATTGGCATGCTTGACAATTCACATATTCATTACATTGTTTTAGATTAACTCCTACTGAGTTTTCAATTGTTTTTCTAAGTGTTTTGTAGTTTGCATGTCCAAGTCTTTGATGCCATAAATGAATACAATCTTTGTGTATACATTTGTTCTCATAGACATTGTTAGCCTTAGTACAGTTTAGTCTATATAAATTATTTCTAGCATAGCAATTCAATTTTTCATTGTTCTTGCTAGTTATTATACATTTACTCTCATAGAAAGTGCTAACAAACCCATTCTTTGCTAATGAACTCACAGAAAGTAAATTATGCTTCAAATTTGGAACATGTAAAACATCTATTGGTCTAGCAATATAAGGCAATTTCACTTTACCTTTTCCCAGTACCTTAGCACTAACACCATTTGCTAAGCATACTTGTTGGTTGGATACAGGTTGGTAGTTAAATATTAGCTGTTTGCTCTTACACATGCTGGCAGTTGCTCCTGAGTCGACAATCCACTCTTCACCCTGTTCAGAGTTATAAATTTCCTCAGTCAGGCTCAGTGTTTCTCTCTTGCGTCTGGTTTGTTTTTCTTTTCCTTTCTTAAATTTACAGTCTTTCATCAGATGTTTTCTTGAGCCACAGGAAAAACAGCGTTTTCCAGAATGAATGCTTGCAGCTGTGTCCCCCTCCTCCTCACTTTCTTTCAGCTTATCACGTTGATTAGTGAGTTTGGAGTCTCGGAGCTGTTTGTTATCTTTTCTCTTTTGTTCCTCTTCCAACAGTTTGCTCGTTATATTAATTACTGTTAGCTCTGCTTGAGGAAGAATTTCTAAATTGGTCACCAGCTGATCATATGACTCATCTAATGAAGACAGGATAATAAATGCTTCTTGTATTTCTGTAAATGTGATGTTCTTTTCCCGTAAGTCCATCAACATTGACTTCATTGCCTCTAAATGTTGAAGCATACACCCTCCAGCTTTCAGTCTAGTTCGAAAAAGTTTCCTGGCAATTTGAATCTGGCTTCCAACGTTATCTCTTACGAAGAGTCTCCTTAAATCCTCCCATGCCTTCTTTGCTGAGTTTTGGCCTCTCAGGTGGATAAGAAGACGGTCTTCTAGAGTTAACCCAATAATAGCCAGAGCTTTTGCATTTAGTTTCTTTTTCCTCTCATTTAGGACTGCTGGGGGATTTTGTACAATGTCCCATAATGCTTCCTTTTGCAATAGCAACTGAACCTTCTGCTGCCAAGTTGCATAATTTTCCCCATTCAACTTTTTTATGCACAGTCCAGCCATAGACATTTCGTTGGCCATTTTCACCACAGACTGTAGCCCACACTACTTGGCTCTCTCTGTTCAGCAGTTTCTTCAATAACTTCTTAAATTTATACCTGGATGCAGTCTGGTGCGCTGTCTGGGCCCATAACCAATTGACAGAGGAGCTGCGTTACCAGACTACGCCAGGGGCGTAATGGTGAAGTGAACTGCCCAGAGATTAAACCAAACAGACACTGTTGTGGTGTTGAAAATATTATTTACATTAAAGTCCATATATACAGGGGTAAATACAGCTTCTCTTGGTCTTTATACAGTCCTGGTCATTCACAGTAGTTCTTCAGTTAGCAATGGTAAATTACAGTTTTCAGTAACCAAAGATTGTTACCAATGTAAATAGTCCAGCATCTACGAAGTCTTCTCCTCTCACCACGGAGATAGTCTTCTCCCAGGATCTTCTCCTTGCAATGCAGCAAGTCTTCATCCAACGATGCAGAATATACAGCTCTCAACAACACAACCACCAGCAACACAACAATCCAACCATCCCAACTACCCAAACTACCCAAACTACCCAACAGTTTGTCTCTGCAAGCTTGGCTAGTTTTATTCTTGGTTTCTCCAATCAAATTGGTTGTCCCACAGCTGCCTCAATTAACTCAGCTGTGCTCCTTTGTTACATGTTGCTTGACTAAATCTGATCCTGTAACAACTTATCCACTGAATTGCAATGAACAATTCCCTAGGTTGACTTTGAGACCTGTCAAAGGGCCACTGTGGACATCAGTAGCAAGGAGGGAGACTTGCCAGTAATGCCACTGCATATCCATGAAATACTCTTTCAATACTTTAGGGAAGGTGGTCCCTGAACCTACACAATTGACTTTGTAGTAGAAAGCAGGGTGACTATGTGATCCTTGATGGAATGGCACTTGCTTGGAACATACTGTTGACTATCTCATCATTGAATGCCTGGGACTCTTCATGTCACTAATGAAGAAGAAGAAGAAGAAGAAGAAGAAGAAGAAGAAGAAGAAGAAGAAGAAGAAGAAGAAGAAGCTGGGAAGTCTGCGGGGACTGTACTGAAAAAATACTGAAAGAAGGGAAGTGGTTGGTTAAAAATGTCATCATCCCAACTATAACTACACCACCAACAACACAGGCCTTGTTGGGGTGGAGGGGCTTGCATGCTTCAGTGAAGTTGACAGCTATGCTGGTAGTAGTGTTGCTACCTGAAGGGTCTCCCAAGCCAGACACACTTCAGTGATCCCGTAATCATCGGGGGTGTGGGAACAATATCAAGAAATTTGACACAGTACTATAAGCAGTTGCAGATCTCAGAAATAATACCACCAGAGCTACAAAAAAAATGGCAATATTAGGAACAGAATACATACTGTGACGATATTTAACAGATACTTAGGTTTTTGGTTAAAACTTGTATCTGTTATATAATACCAGTCAATGTTTTTATAACATTGATACTGATACTGATACTGATACTACTACTGCTGCTGCTGCTGCTGCTGCTAATAACAATAATAACAATAATAACAATACTAATAATACTCATACTCATACTCATACTCATACTCATACTCATACTCATACTCATACTACTAATACTAATACTAATACTAATACTAATACTAATACTAATACTAATACTACGAATACCACTAATACCACTAATACCACTACTACCACCACTACTAATACTAATACTACTAGTACTACTAGTACTACTAATACTACTAATACTAATAATACTAATAATACTACTAATAATACTACTAATACTACTAATACTACTAATACTACTAATACTACTACTACTACTACTACTACTACTAATAATAATAATAATAATAATAATAATAATAATAATAATAATAATAATAATAATAATAATAATAATAATAATAATAATAATAATAATAGCATGCTGTCAAGTAAATTCTGGCTCGCTGCAATAGTTCTGGGAGTACTCAGAAGTGGTTTACCACTCCCTTCTTCTGGGGGACACCTTGGAACTATGCAGCTTGCCTAAAGCTACCCAGGCTGGCTCTTCTCCCTGAAGGCATCGTGGGGAATTGAGCTCCCAGCCTCTGGCTCCACAGCCAAACAGATACCTAAACCACTGAATTATCTAGATACCTATATCATAAATGCTTAAATATTTAAGGAGTTTTAAAATGTCACTTTTAGAGACCGTAGTTTAGACACAGACACACACAAGTCAGTGTGGTCATGGATTGAGCCAAACTGAGAATTGTAGTTTCCCCAAAACAACTTTGCAACTTTCATGATTTCAAGGCCGTCTCAACCCTGAGAAGCAACGGTGCAGCAAGAGAAAATAAGGGAAGCAGTTTATTCCTACAGAACCAGTGGTACTTGTGTATTAACAGACGAATACAAAAGGAATGTCTGATCACTATTCATGTGTTTGTGGCTCAGGAAATTGGGTTTCTTTATGAATTTTGTTTATTATCTCTATCAACATAAATCTGGTTCATGTGGTAAATAATACAAGAGAGTAAAATAGGGCAGATTAAAGAGGAAATATTGAAACGATATGAATTGTTGCATGTATAAAATATTAAGTGCCTAAGAGTAGGGAGGGAAATGGTTTCTGCAAAAAAAAAAAAAAAATCTTTCTTCAGTTTCAGGAAAACCAGAACTTTTTGCCAGAAATATAAATCAGGCAGCCGGAGACAAAAACTATTATAGATTGACTGTATTGTGCGGGGGGGGGGGGGGAATGACCTCACTGCAGTTGGTTGTAGCATTATGGGCAAATGCCCAACAGCTTGAACTGGTTCATTCAACCTTATCACCTGCCGCAGAAGACATTATGGAAAATATTAATTACAAGGTCAGTATCACACAGTCAAAAACCTGCGTTGTCATGTTCTTTGACATCACAGAATTTTCAAGCACAGAATAAATAATGCAGTGTCTTGTCGGCTCATCAAATGGGAAACAACATTTTAGAAAGATGACTAAAAACAAACAGCCAAGGTGTCAATTGAACAACAACAACACACACACACACAACCCAAACTCACCACTACCCACATTTCATTGATAATTGAGAGTACAACAAACATGGATCACAGCTTGATTCAAAATCCTGGAGCAATGGGGATTGCCAAAATTGGTCCCCACCCCACGCCGAGGACATCACCCATGTGGGCATTGTGTTTATTGCAGTAATACAAGGCACATCTCAGAATTTATAGAGCCTCAGAATAAAAAAGGTTTACACCCTGAAGGAGTCCACTAACTGTAATACCAAGGGAATAATCTGTGCTACAAGATGCCCATGTAATAAACTGTATATCGGAAAAACCTCTAGACCTCTTAAAGTACGAACGGGTGACCACCTTAGTAATTTAAGAAATAAACGACTAGGCAGTCCTCTAGTAGGCCATTTTACAGAAATTGCTTTCCCTCAGCCTTGTTAAAAGGGCACTTTAATAACATTCCTTGTGGAGAAAAGATATGCCCCTGTGGGGAACGAACAGTTGAGTCCTTGGCACACACCATTCTAGAATGTAGCTTATACAGATCTGAACGTATCCGTTAGCTCTACCCAATAATGTATAAATATACTAGTATACCTCCCACAGACCACCTGAAGTTTCTGCTGTCCGGAGAGAACCAATTAATAACACAGTCAGTGGCTACGTTTTTATTCTCAGTTTTAAGAATTCGTAAAATGTTATATTAAGACAACCACATGACTTAAATTTTATACTGCTGATATGTTCTAACAACTTACTTATTCTATGCATCTTATATAAGGTTTTTATCTTTGTATTTTTGGGTCTATGACCCTACAATAATAAAACAAAACGAAATGAACCATACAATAAAAAATCTGGTGTTCTGGGCCATTGACAAAGTTCCTGGGAACTGTGAAAGGTCCTTACTAAAAAGGGAAATTGATAGATCCTGAAATTGAACACCCCAGTAGCTCCTGGGTTAAACAAAGAAATAGACTTTCTCCCTTTTTTATGATAATACTGTGGGACTGGTTATCTTGCCACCCTCATCTCTATGTACAGCTGTGTACAAATGCCTCCTTTCTCAGTGCCTGCACTTTCGAACACTTTCAATTAGTTTTGGAGCTGATATAGACCAAAGAAAGGTGCAGAGAGTATAAAGAAGCTCAGTATGTTTTTTGATATTCTGTCTAATATATTTTATCATGCCCAATGTGCTCAGTATAAATGCATGTATTTATATAAAGTTGAGAGTCCCAAGCCAGGTGTACATATATATATATTTTCAAAAGAAAATGTGAATGATTAAATATCTAATGTGTGATTTTGTGTTATGCTTAGCTCCTGAAGAAGGCTTTACCGAAACACGTTGAGCCAGAGCTTTTTAACGACCCATTTAAATAATACAGAATAAAGAGCTTGATTCTATTTTCTACATCCTGAGACTTTGTCTCTCATTTATAATCTGGACTTCTGTGGATGCACCAGTTCCTTTTTGTTTTGTTCAAATCTTTGTGCAGCCAATTTTTTTTTCTTCAGCTCTTTCACTCTGCAGTGATTGATTTCCCCCTGATTGGGAATCTATAAATTAGCCATTGCTGGTTGGGCCCGAGAGTAATAGACCGGCTGCACAGGAGAACTGCAGTCATCTCTAGAAAGACTGTGCTTGTTCTAATCCAGGCACAACAAAACACAACATTATTGGGAGCTAGGAATTGTTTGATTGCATGTTTTTCGCTAGGAGCAGCAGAATACCCCTTTGATCAGAGACGAATGTAATGGCTGGGGATGATTTGATTTCCTGTCTTGGCTGGTTCCCCATCACTGTTTTACAGTCAAGCTATCTTGCTAAATGGGATGAAGATGGTAATACCTCCTGTTCTCTGAAAGGAAGCTGAGAAATGATGGGATGACACTGGTGATGGGGCATTGTTGTTGTTTTGTCATTAAGTCATGTCTGACTCTTCATGACCCCATGGACCAGAGCACGCCAGGCCCTTCTGTTTTCCATAGCCTTCTGGAGTTTGGCCAAATTCATGTTGGTCGCTTTGATGACACTGTCCAACCATCTCGTCCTCGGTCATCCCCTTCTCCTCTTGCCTTCACACTTTCCCTCTGCCATATGGGAAGATATAAGACTAGTTTCATAGGTGCAGGGCTGTCACCTTCAATGCCTGCTGTTGACTCACAATCTCTGCTGCCTGAGGCATCCCCCTCAATCTGCCTAATAGTAGGAACAGTCCTGCTTGGAATCTTATTCCCATTGTTTTATCACTTTGATTTAATGTGCACCAGGAATGCCTAAACAACGGGGGTAAGATACCTTTCATGGCTGGGCTTTTTGTTTTAATGAAAGAAAACAACAACAAAGATGCTCTTTTTCTTCATGCGTTTTTGTTGATTGTAAAAGTGAGTGTCTAAAACACAAATGATTTGTATTAGCTAAAGAAGGGGACATCTGTGCTTTACCCTTTCCTCTAATATTTTGATGTTTTTTCTTTCACCTTTGTCAAAATGTCTGAAAAATTTTTCTTCCTAAAATAGTTGCAAGGACTATCAGCAACCAATCAGAATGTCTTCAGGGTGGGGTCAGCAGGAATTTCAAATCTGTACTGGACTGATGAAGAGTTAGAGTTCTTTGCTTCAGTTGTTCCTTGCAAGTACGGTAAACTCCTGGTGGTGTCCTCCATCCTGGATTCTGCTTCCTGCTTACTGTTCTCCATTTTGGATCTTTTCCTTTCCCTGCTTTTCCCCTTCATTTTTGGGGCTCCCCTCTCCATCTTTAGATCACTTTTCCTGCTGCTTCTCCTTGCCTGCTGCTGGACTGAAGAAGAAAATGCATCAAATGGTAGGTTAGAGATACATATCTTCATAGTCTAGTCTATACAGTATATATTTATATGTATGCCTTAACATTCTTGCTTGCCTTTCTTGGTTTTTTGAGAGAGGAGGCTGTGTGTGATTTATTTTTTTATTATTTTTTCCTTGTATGGATGTTGGGGGGGGGGATGCTTTCCCTGTTTGACTGAATTTTTTAAAAGTGTTATTTGGTTGTATTATTATTTATTTATTCTGTTAAAGGTGTCCATTTGGTTGGTTTTGGGGAAACTGTTTTGTGCTATTGTTGGTTGCTTTGGTGTGTGCCAGGCATCCAGACAGTGACTGCCCGCCTGGCTACTTTTTTGTTTTTTGTTTTTTTTCTCTTGTGTTGCCCCAGTCCAGAGGGTCTTTGTTGTCCTGCATGGCTGGATGGCACTGAACTCACTGTGTTGTTTTGTCTTTTCTAATGTTTGGGTTTATACTGCTTTTTTAACTTGTTGATGGATGTGTGATTGGGTTCATTATAAGTCAGGAATAGTTCCTCCTTTCTGGCAGGAAATGACAACCGAGTCTCGTTTTGACCGTTAACACATTTATTCAATTTAACATTTTGTGAATCTACAACAACTTCTAACGATTCCAAACAACTAAGATTTCATCCATTTGTGAGGAAGATAACTCTGTCCGTAAATTGACAGGGTTCATTGAGGGGCTGGTCCAAAACATTCCCGATCTGTGGGCTTCCTCAGTGGAGCACTCCGGACCGCACATATTGTCCCACAACAAGGGTCTCTGGCCCAATTTCCCTCCGGAGGTGGACGGTTGAAGGAAGGGTCTGGTAGAATCTCCTTCCTCAAGTGACCGTGTCCTTGTGGGAAAACCACAACTGCTAATTCTAGGGCTTCAGCCAATGTCCTCTTATCCTTAGATTTTTCCACATTAGGTAGCAGCCCTCCTACCTTCAGATTGGGGAAGTCCTCTAATAACCTGTTCATTCTCTCATATTTTTCTTCCTCCTTTCCCTTCTCCTCTCTCCCTCTTATATAGAACTGTCTCCTCCCACTTTTTTCCCCATCTCCTCCTCCTACATGGGTAAAAATACTTCCTTTTCCCTCTTCTCCCCCTCTCTCTTCCACATGACATATTTCAATCTTCTCCTCTTTCTCCCTTGATTCCCCTTTCTTTCCTTCCACTACTTTCGACTCCTTGCTTCCTTTTGTCTCCCCTACTTCTATAACTTTCTCCTGCTCCAACGTCTTTCGTTGAGGGGACGGCTCACTCTGTTTTTTCTCCTTTAGATCTACTGCTCCTTCACAGGATGAGTAAGGCATTTTCCCCCTTCTCTTTGTGGGACTCGTGGTGGAGGGTCTTGGTTGGAACACCATCTTTGTTTTAGCTCTGTTGGTTGTGTGGTGTGCTACTGTGTAATGGCATTTTGTCTCTCTTCTTAACTGTTGCCTGCTTTTTCAGTAAACTGGTTTTCTGCTGCCTTTCCTCTCTGCTTTTTTGAAATAGCTTTAAAGGGTTCTTTAGGGCAGTGGTCCCCAACCTTGGGCCTCCAGATGTTCTTGGACTATAACTCCCAGAAGCCTTCACCACCACCTCTGCTGGCCAGGATTTCTGGGAGTTGAAGTCCAAGAACATCTGGAGGCCCAAGGTTGGGGACCACTGCTTTAGGGCTTTTAGAGTGCCAAAAAATATGAATGGGAAACCTACAATGAAAAAAAAAAACCAAACAAGCTTTCCTCTTCATGTTACACAAAAGGACCAGAGCACACACAAAAAAAAAAAATTAAAAAGTGGTGGGGAAAAATTAAGAGTCCCTTGCAGAAGAAGCTGAAAAGAAAGAAACACAAACATTTTTGCCATGCACATTCCTACTACTGTCCTAAATTTTTGTACGGCAGAAGGTCACATGTATGTAGCAGCTCTCTTCTGGAACACCAGCTTATAGGAAAGGTGTTTTGCTTCCCGTGGAAATGTCTCAAACTCTTCTCTCAATAGCAGGCTAACTGCAGTCTCACTGCAGCATTCTGTTTTGTATTGATTCCTCAAACCAGAAAATGAGGAAGAAACAAAGACAGGACACAATTTTTTCATTTGCCATCTACTTGCATTTAGAGCAAATAAGATATAGCTCTACAACATTCTCAGGCAGAAACCGAGAATAGGATTGCTTGATTGGTATAATGCTGCACAAAATGTAAGGGGGCAGGAAGCACACACAAAATGGGATACAGACTACACCAATCACTTCTTTGGCATTCTTGCTCACACTCCCCCAATTGAACAGGCTCGTCCTTATGAGATGTCTTTCAAGGAATGTGCAAAATGCTTGGTAACAATGCAATATTTGAAATAATTTGCATGCTTAAGGCAAAAATGCACAGGGCACTGGTTGCTGTCCTGGCTGCGGTGGCTTGCTGTTTTGTTTTCCCTCCATAATGACCTTATGCAACAATTTTGCAACTAGGTTGACACTAAGTTTATGTATTTTGGAATGTTCTCAATGGAAATGAACTAATAAAATTTGCAGCCACCTGGAGCAACGAAATTTGGTAGGTACAGCTATTCCTGATAAGAAGAGAATAATGATGCTCCTGCACACTGCCTAAGATGTGAATCCTACTCAATAAGATGTGAATCCTACTCAACAAAAAAAAGGACAGAAGAAAGGAGACAGTAGTACCATAAACAGGGCTGAATACTCAAGGATTCAGACTAAGCCTCAATCAGCATAGAATAATAACAATCATTGTCCTCGTCATCATCTTAGAACCACAGAATTGGAAGGGATCCTATAGATCATCAAGTCTAGCCCTCATCAAGGGGGCACAATGGGAATTGAACTGCCAGCCATACCGAAACCACTGAGCTATCCAGCATTTCTAAGTAAGTAGTCTGATGGGTGAATCCGTTCGTTTAATTGTTTGCATATTCTGCTATGCCCATTTTTGTTGATGTTGAATCTCCAGTTCTTTTCATCACTGTCAAGAAGGAATTTGCAAATGATGGCAAGTTCTTTTTTTAAAAAGAAAAATTATTGATAGGTGCTCATGAATAACAAAACTTCTTTTAAAAAGAGAAGAGGAAAGTATAGGTGGAAGAGGTTACCCTGCTCCCACAAGTCATTGCAGCAAAAGTCACAAATGTCATGGAACAGCAAAAGTTGGCTGAAGTTGATAAGCCACATTGATTACAAGGCATACAGCTAAAGAACAATAATACAGTTTCCCTTTTTAAAAGGCAAAATGATCTTTGTTCCATATAGTAGAGATAGGTACCTGCTCTACTGTAGAAGGAAATCCTTGGGATAGATACTCATTATTCTGCCCCAGATATATGCCTTGGTGAGTGTATAGAAGCCAGACATAATGAAAGTGCAACATATATCTTCTGGAATTCTCATTAATGAGGCAGTGTACTTATTGACTTACTTTTTATGGAGTTTCAGATAAAGAAAGAAGAAACAAAGGGGGAAAATACAAACCATCAATGTAATGGGAATATAAACACCTTTAGAGCTGGGAAAACACACCAAACGAGAACAAATAACTATATCATGTTAAGGAAAGTTTCAGAAGATTTTATCTTTCACCTTGAAGGTATTTTTAGGCTATGGAACTTTTGGATGCAGAAAATACATCCCCTCCAGGCCAAATTCCTGATGCTGCTAAATTCATACAAATAATTATTTTTCCAACTGCTGTTGGCAGGAAGGAAATAGTGATCTCTATCAGGATCGCAGGAGGAGGGAGTAAAGAAGATAGAAAGCTTATTAGGAGAGCAGGAGGTTTTGGAGGGAAGCCACCTCCCCCCTTTGGTCCAAGAAGACTCCCCATCCCCTCCCTCAGAATTTTTCTCCAGAAAGTCATTTAGTTTTCTCCTGACCAGCAAGGTCAAAATTTCAGCTCTCTCTCCCCTCCCTCTCTTGCTGATAAGAAACTCAGAAGGGTTTTGCCTATCAAATGACTATTTTCAACATCAGTATTTGAGACTTGGATGCCTGGATCCCTTTCAAGTAAAAAAAGGGGCTGAGACTGACCATTCTCTTTCAAGATTAGCACCTTTGGTCTTTTCATTGTACTGTTTTAAATCTCCAGACCCAGGTGGTCATCAGTACCTGCAGGGAGGGAACAGCTTTACTATTAAAACATTCCTAACATGAAACCCATTTGCCCAAAATGTTCCCAAATTTGGTGCTGAGCAAGAGCAGACTTTCTTCTTCATCTGTGTCAAATTTGGTGCTGATCTGAATCATGATTCAAAGTTATATTTTTTTTTGCTTGGGGCTCCTCTGTTTTTTTTTTTTTTAAGTTCGCTTATGGAATTCTGAATTGGACTGTAACACAACACCTTGTGCAGCAATAATGTAGAGAAGTATGACTATAGTGGTTAGAGTCTATGTGAGAGAAAGATTCAGTCAGTAAAATATTATTACAGTATATTATTCTGAAATTAAAAGGCGCCTTCTTCTTGGGAGGAAAGCGATGACAAATCTGGACAGCATCTTGAAAAGCAGAGACATCACCTTGCCAACAAAAGTCCGAATAGTCAAAGCTATGGTTTTTCCTGTCGTGATGTATGGAAGTGAGAGCTGGACCATAAAGAAAGCAGACCGCCGAAGAATTGATGCCTTTGAATTGTGGTGCTGGAGGAGGCTCTTGAGAATCCCCTGGACTGCAAGGAGAACAAACCTATCAGTTCTAAAGGAAATCAACCCTGAGTGCTCACTGGAAGGACAGATCCTGAAGCTGAGGCTCCAGTACTTTGGCCATCTAATGAGAAGAAAAGACTCCCTGGAAAAGACCCTGATGTTGGGAAAGTGTGATGGCAAGAGGAGAAGGGGACGACCGAGGATGAGATGGCTGGACAGTGTCTGCGAAGCAACCAACATGAACCTGACACAACTCCGGGAGGCAGTAGAAGACAGGAGGGCCTGGCGTGCTCTGGTCCATGGGGTCACGAAGAGTCGGACACGACTAAACGACTAAACACACAAACACATTCTGAAATTTATATACTGAAGAAATATATTTTGGTCTTGCAATAGTTTTAACTTATGTTGCTCATATTAAAGAACCCATTTCCTCCGAACCCTAAATAACATTCCTGTCTGATTGTTTAAACCGATCTCTCCTCATTATTGGTTCCTGAGATAAGGAACCCAGGTGGCTGATGAACAAAAATACACCCACATAACATGAAGCTAAACTTTACCAAAAGGAACACAGAGTTTTATTAAGATTAAGAAACCTTTTCACAGAACACCTGAATTATCTAAAAGGAACAACTCCAAAAGGCGTACTTTGAGGAATTTTGGGGGATGGTTACTGTGTTTTCCCTAATGGCATTAAGGAATGGTGTCTCGGATTTTAGACATTAAGAGATGTAAATAGATGGTCTGTGACCGCATGGGGAGTTTATTATCTAGTAAGCGTTCAAATTAGAAGAAAGCTCAGTGCCTCCTCAAGTCAAAACATTAATACTGCACGAAATGGGCCAAATGGGCTGACTCAGCAGAAAGTAGCTTGTTGTATCTCCATCTTCCACTATATCTGAGAACTTCAGGTTAGCTGAGGGAATTTGGCACACATAACTCTCCTTTCCAACACATTTCCATCACTGCCCATCTCCATACTTGTTCTAAGAGAGGCAACTGCCTCACTCTGCCTCATGGTACCACCAGCCCCCTCTATAAGAACAATATTATAATATTAAAACAGGAAAGTATTTGAAAAACTGGTGGTGGTGGTCTCATGGGGGAGTCCACAAAGGGTGCTTTTTTAAGGCAAAACTTTTAAATGATTTTTTAAAAGTAAAACAGTAAAAGAGAAAACATGAACAGTAAAGCAGCAAAGTACATGGAAGGGCTAACCTTATGACCAGTTTGCCAGAGGCCTCTGGAGAGTGGAGAGTGAGCAGGCCAAAATTATTAAGACAACAGTGCCTTTGCTAGGATCCAGGCCAATGCTGAAGTTCATGAAATAAAGATGTCCAGGTATTATAGCAACTAATTGCTTCTACTTGTGAGACATACCTATGTTCAGTCAAATTTCCTTATGTTTATAGCTCACCAATTGGCAAAAGAATAACAAAACCAAACATCTAAGTATAAATACATTCCAGAGCTGTCCGTCTGGAATGCTTTAATCACCAAGCATCTATCCTCGAGCCTGTACCCATAACATTCTTGGTAGAGTGTGAAATGTTGTGGCTTAAAAAACTTCTTACTACACAGCAGAAAGAAGTTCCAGGACCAACAAAGCAGAATTAGCTTCAAGCCCCCCCCCACAAAAAAAGAAGACCATCCCTTATCATTTGTTCTCATCAACTTACACTTACTGTCTCAAAAACTCACTCAGAGACAATTGTAAGCGAAAGAAGAAAAGGTTCCATTTACTCACAGTTCTGGATAGATAGAGACTCTTCCCATCCTGTTTCTAACTTTTTTGAACTGTTGCCGTCTGGCAGAAGATATAGAACAATTAAGACTCGGACCACACGTTTTCTGAATAGTTTTTATCCCAGAACTAAAATTGCACTTAATAATGAGCTTAAAGACCACCAGTAGTGAATAGTTAGTTGGACTGTGTTACTTGGCCTGTGGTGTAGATGTTTGTATTTTTAGTGGGGGACTTTTAGTGGGTGGGGAGTGTTGGGGGATTTTTTTTTTAAGTGGGCGGGGAGTGTTTAGGGAAATTTTATGTGTGTGCATGTGTCTGGTCTCTGGGTGTCTGTGAATTTCATTGTATGGGTATACAGTACTGTGTATATACTTACAATGACAATAAATTAAATAATCAATTAAATAATCAAATAAATAATCAAATAAATAATCAAATAAATAAATAAATAATCAAATAAATAAATAAATAAATAAATAAATAAATAAATAAATAAATAAATAAATAAATAAATAAATAAATAAATTAGCATATTGTATACAAAATAATGACTGGTGACATGGGCAGCATTTAAACTAACTCATACTCTGCTTACAGACTATATAGTTGACTACATCACTGATTAACTAATCACCTACTGACTAACTGTCTGAAAAAGAGCGGGAAAATAAGTCTTAATTAGATAGATGAGGTTTTTCTCAAAATCAGAGGCAGAGAGGGAACAAATGATTGCTGCTGGATTAATTGACAGTTACTGCAGGCCAGAAAGGTCCTTCCCAGCCAAAACTTCATACAAAGATTGGTAAATTCAGCAAACATCTTGATATAAAGACTTTTCTAGTCATACTTTCCCCAGCAACCTTCTATCATAAAGGTAAAGGAGACATGAGAAGTGAGTGAAGTTTCATAACAGAGAGTGAAGTTGGTCTCTAACAGAGGCCTAGGCATAGATAGGAGGAGTCTGCATATAGAAGGAATACTGATACATTCCATGAAGACTCCTTGTCATGAGAAAGGTCTTCCATGATGACATCGCAGGGCTGTGTCTAAACTTGGAGAACAGATGAGGTCTCCAAAAACTGGAGGTGAGCAAATTTCATCTTCTTACTCAAAAAGAGGCAGGAAGAAGACACAGTCTACTACCAACTGGTAGGGCTGACATCTCTACCAGGAAATGTTCTAGAACAGGTCATTAAACAGTCAAACAGTGAACACTTAGAAAAGGATGCAGTGATTTCTAAGCCCCAGTGTACATTTCTCAAAAGCAAGCAAGCCCAGATAAACCTTATCTGTTTTTTCCGAATAGAGTCCCAAACTTGATGGATGGGGGGATTGCTACTGATATACTGTATCTTAATTTCAGGAAAACTTTTCTCGAAGTCCCTCACGATATCCTAGAGACAAAGATGGTTCAAAGTATGCTAGATAATGTTCCTGTTAGGTGGATTTGTAGCTGGCTGAAAGGACAGGCCTGAACACTGAATGACAAATCTCCATCATGCTGGACTGAAGGGACATGTACGATACCACAAGTTTTTGTCTTGGGCCTGGTGTTATTCACTGCATTTTTTAAGGAAAAAAAACTTTTTATTTTTCCACGTTTAATATAAAAATAACAAAAATGGACTGAACAAAAAAGAAAGGAACAAACAAAAGATGGAACCAAAAAGAACAGTAAATACAATAATGTTAGTACTGTATAGTTGGACCACAATATCTGCGAAGCATAAGTTCCAAGCCCCTCTCCCAAAAGATGCCAAAAGAATGGAAGTAGCAAATTTTTGTTTTGTTTAGTCATTAAGTCGTATCCAACTCTTCGTGACCCCATGGACCAGAGCACGCCAGGAAGTAGCAAATACAGTGGTGCCTCACTTAGCGATCACTCCGTTGAGTGACGAAATCGCTTAGCGACGGGGTGTTTGAGATAGCTTTTGCGATTGCTTTGCGATGGTCCCTATGGGGTTTTTTCGCTTTGCGATGATTGTGGGGAAGTGATCATCGCAAAGCCCCCATTTTTGGCCAGCTGATCGGCGGTTTCAAAATGGCTGCCAGGAAAACAAAATGGCCACTCGCTCTTTTGCTTCTCTTAAGAGGCAGCGAAAATGGCAGCGCTATGGAGGATTTTCACTTAAGGTGAGTTTTTAAGCCCATAGGAAAGCATTAATTGCTTTTTAATGCATTTCTATGGGCTTTTTAATTTCACTTAGCGATTAAATCGCTTAGCAACATTTTTACTGGAACAGATTAACGTCGGTAAGCGAGGTACCACTGTACTATACATTAAATTGTTTCTGGCTCCCTCTAGCGGCCAGTTCTAATATATACACCCTGGAAATAAATTTAAATATATATTTTGGGGGGCAAAAATATTTTGTATTTTCACGCAGCAGATAAATGAATAAGTGGATATGGGGGTCCTATTGTATGCACTATAAACCACAATTATAAATGTGCAATATGAAGATAGTCGTAACTAGGGGGAGGATTTCAATGAAATGTCTTTTTTTTCTGCAACCTATGTTTGAGCTTATGGGTGGGTTTGAACATGTTTATGACTAATCTGGTGGGTTCATATGTAGGTTGCAGAGAAAGTGTGAAATGTCATAGAAATTCCCCCTAGTCATAAGCATCACTATATGTATCTCAAATTAAGCATATAAATTACTGTAGTGTTGGCCTTCCAGATATTCAAGTAAATAGTGTTTTGCCCATATGTCTACCCCAGACGTTCTAGAACGTAAAGAGGTTAAGAATATGCCCAGTGTGTCATAATAGATGGATTGTGGTAGTTGTATTTGCTGTATTTATTGTTTAAATTTTATGTTGGAAGCCGCCTAGAGTGGTCCATTGGTCCAGATAGGCAGGGTACAAATCAAATAAATAAATACATAAATAAATAAATAAATAAATTAATGAATAAATAAATAGTTTAAAAAGAGTTATTAGAAAGCTTATTTTAATTTGGAGGCAGTGGTTTAGACTACATCTAAAGCTATCAGAGCCCCATTAAAAATAAAAGCACATGCTTGCACTACCTCTGCAAACTCTCCTAAAAGTGTGCTCAACGCCAAGCCCCAGAGAGTTGTCATTGTGCACTCGAAAGCAGTCTGAGTCACAGCATATGAAAACTGAAAAGAAAAAAAGGAGGGAGAGTAGATTTAAAAAAAACAACATAAAATTGGAAAAGCAGCCGGATACAAGTTCAGCCAGCCATCGTTCCACTAAAATTTACCACAGCTTGCATGTGATGTGCCCAGGCTCACAATATTTGCCGGAGGCTTGACAATCTGTCAGAAAACAATGCTACTCTCTTGTGCCACTTACATTCTTATATAAAATAAATCATGTGACAACCCTACCAAGTCCGGGGATACCTCACTGGGCTTAAAAGTCTCTGAGCAAACGAAACCGGCGCAAAAGGATAAGCCGAAGCCATGCATTTTAACTCTTTTTTCTGGAGCAGTCAAAGCACGTAAAAGCAACGATATGAGCTTTGACGTTTCAGATAAAAGGCCTGTTTTTGCTTCCACAGTGGCAAAACAGAGAGCTCCCAGCTGGACCATCACAGAATTTTAGACTGTGGGCTGAATGTTTCATAGTGACATGGACACAGTGTTAATTTTTTAACATGCAGGGGCCTGTCGTGATCCCAAGTAAAATAAAGAACTGCATTGAGATATCTTGATCTATAGCAACATTTCCATTCTGCTAGCTTTTTTTTTTCAACAGGAATGGGCCTTTTGTAAAGTACGTGACTCCTGATTGCCATTCAAGACTAAGCCAATCTAACAATTAGGGAGTAAGGAATGAAGCTACAACTGCAGAAAAAACTCTGCTTAACAGCATATACAATGACATAAAACTCAATACAAAAATTGCATTGAATGGTTCTAACAATAAGAATGGAATTGCTTGCTATTCCACCACTTCACAGTATATAGCGAATAGTACAAAACAACTGTAAAGTATAGTATACATGTATTGGTTGATATGTATACTGTACTATACTTTACTGTTCTTCTGTATTATTTGCTAAATACGTACTGTAAAGTGGTGGAATAGTAAACAATTGCATTCTTCTTGTTAGACACATTCAATGCATTTATTGTATAGAAAATGCATTGAATGTGTCTAAGAAGGATGCAGACAACTTGGAACAAGTTGACAGGAGGGCGACAAGAATGACCAGGGGGCTGGAAACCAAGCCCTGTGAGGACAGACTGAAAGAACTGGGCATGTTTAGCTTTGAGAAAAGAAGACTGAAGGGAGATATGATAACATTTTGTAAATACTTGAAAGGTAGATGTAGGAGGGGCAGGAACTGTTCTCAATCATTGCTAAGTGAAAGTCTCACAACAATGGGCTCAGGCTACAGGAAGCCAGATTTTGGTTGAATATCAGGAAAAACTTCCCAACTGTTAGAGCAGTACAGCAATGGAACCAATGACCTTGAGAGGTGGTGAGTGCTCCATCACTGGAGGCATTGAAGAGAAACGTAGACAACCACCTGGCAGATCTCCTTTGCTTTGTATCCCTGCATTGAGTAGGGGGTTGGACTCAATGGTCATCTAGACCCCTTCCAGCTTCACTTTTCAATGATTCTATAAGGAGCAGAGGAGCCTGTAGGGGCTGGCAGGGGCCTTGGTCACCCTGTAACCCTACAAGGCTTGTAACTAATACCTTAGAAGTAAGATAGTTCATGTGAGCATTTCCACTGTTAAGGCTGAATTAGTATGCCCTTTGCTATTGTTTCCTAATCCCTAGACATGGCTGGCTGTTGGTGTGCACCCCACTCACTGGTAAGGTGTCAAAGGCAACTGAGAAATCCTTTAAAAATAGCTGTTTTGCATGTTTGTGTTTTCCAAAGGGAAAAATGATTATATGGTATTCATATCAACTGTTGTGGAGTTCTGGATATCTGGACATTCCAAATTTTTAAAATTTTGAATTCTGAATCCAAATTGCTGCAATTCCAAATCTGAATTCTGACTCTGAATTTTGGAGTCAATCCACATCCCTACGAAAGAGCACAAGGGGGGTTTATTTTCTGTTTTAAAAAGGACCTTTCTTATTTAAAACAATTGGGGGTGTCATGGGAATGGGCCCCAGAGGTTCAGAAGCTGGCATGTTAGACCCTTGGACTTCTGGAGGTTCTCCAGCTGTGTTCTATGCCATTGGTCAGATCTATTTCCTTGTACTTGCAGTGTATTTCTATAAAACTATCAAGGCCATTTCTAATTAGCATCTGGGTCCCGAAATACAATTCAGAGCACTATTGCAGTCTTGTAAGTTTGCTTACCAAAAAATAATAATCTCATTCTCTTCAGTAATACTCACACCTTGATAAATCTGCATGGGTTTCCAACTGCCCCTCCTCAATATATATATTTCTGTGTTTCCCCTTCTCTAATGCAAACTTTGGAACATTATTATTGCTGCTGCTGTTGTTAAAGGAACTGAATCATAAAATAAGAAGTGCAAGCACTGAATATAAATGTTGTGTTACGATAGTCATAATTTATATTAGAAATAAATCTAGTCCTGGGGTTTTATAAATGCTGCCCTAACCTATGGTGGTTAGGGCACACTATGAATCAAATAATAATTCAGTCAAAGGGTAACTGACAGGAGCTTCTAAGCATCTTCAGATGGAAAGCATCCAGCCTTGAGCTCATTCCTCTTTCTTCTTCCCTCTTTGTGAAAGAAAAATGATTCTACTTCTATTCAGCCTTTGCCTCCGCTGCATATTCCTCTCTGTTCAAGCCAAGGCAGCTGCATTGGGAAGTCGGAGTAACGATAAAAATAACAACAACAAAAGCCAGACAATGCAGCCACGCTCACCGTTAAGCCTAGAATCCCTGGGGAATTTCCCCATATGGATCCATGCACAAACGGCAGAATTATTGGTCTGTGTAGCTGTGTAATCAGCACAGAGAGAGCTGGCAAATCTCATGTTGGATTGATTAAAACTTGCAATTATGCAATCTCTGTGATCCAAGGAGGAAGAAGTCATTTTTCACTGTAAAAACCCTGAACAATTGTACAGAGTCAAACCGTCTGCTGCTCTTGGCATTTGGCGCTGCGCTCCAGCCCGCCACATAAATCAAAAAGCCACACATATTTTTTTGACCCTCCTGCGCCATAATGCAGTTTAATAATCACTTTACCTAAAAAGAAACTGATTCCCAGTGTTCTGTCACACTTTGGCATGAGAGGGAAATGGAACCCCTTTTTCTGAAATACATTTGACACGGTCCAACGCCTCAAAACGCTTTGATGTCAGGGTTGCCAGCTTCCCATGTCAAATGTTTTGACAAGCTGTGTACTTCTTCACAGGAAGCATGATTAAGTTTCAGAACTGGAACTCACTACCACAAGACAGACTGACGGTCATGATGCAAATGATGACTTGGATTCAACTTTGTTGGGTGAAAGAAAAAACAGGCTTCTGCAAATTTCTGTATAATTTGCTGTTGCATTAACTAATAAATCAACTAGCATGGGTTGTTTATATCTTTATGATCTTCCCTGTTGTACATACTCAGAGAGTGTGTGCATGCACATGTGTTTAGTTTCACAAAGAGAAAATACATTAGCATTGCATTTTCTGTCGCAGTTTTCACAAATTGCCAAAGTCACCAGGTCAAAACCTTCCTGTTCCAGAAAGCTTTTAATTGAAATAATATCAACTGTGGGTCCTGATGGCAATTGTTAGAGTATATATTTTAATTGTATTTTAATTGTTTTATTTATTTTTTACTGTATTTTAATTGTTGTAAGCTGCCCAGAGACCTTTGGGTAGTGTGGGCGGCATATAAGATAAATAAATAAATAAATAAATAAATAAATAAATAAATAAATAAATAAATAAATAAATAAATAAATACATACATACATACATACATACATACATACATACATACATACATACATACATACATACATACATACATACATACATACATATACATACATACATACATACATAAACCAACCAACCAACCAACCAACCAAATTGGAACCACAAGAAAAATCTGCATCTTGATCTGATGCCAGAGCCAAGAATTCACAAGGTTGTAGAGAAACCAAGAGGAAAGTCTACACAACACAGTAAACATAGAAGGACTGGCTCATTGAGCAAAATGAGGCATATAACCGATCTGAATATTTGAATGTTTCAAAGTTCATGTACAAAGGTAACAGATAACATAGTTGTGTGCCATGAACTCAAGCCCTGCAGTACACGTAACTTGTGCAGATTTCAACATTTGTGCAAAATGCCACTTATGAGAAAAGCCTTGTCAATACACACAGAAAACATCTTTGAGTAATAACAGTAAGGAGAGAAAATGCCTCGGACAACTCTGGAGGAAAAACTGCAGCAGCAGCTTCACCATCTTGCCGATGATGAAGGTTTCAGGGAGTGCATTGACAATACAGTATATATATATTGCATCTTTTTTCTGCTTTTTTCTTTAGCAGTCCTCCTGCATAGGCAGACCTTCCTAGCTGAAAGATGAATCAGAAAAGTTCCACCACAGAGGGAAGGAGACCTTGCATGAAAAAAGATACAAACAAACCCAGGGATCCTGGCAGGCAGACGCCCTCTCCTGCTTATCTTTCTATTGATTTTGTTTTATGGCACCCGAATCATTAATCTCATTTTATTGACTGTTCCCTTCAGAATACAGTGAGGAACTGTTAGTTTATAACGATGGCTACAAGAACTCCCATTAGCTGAATTTACATTTGCTCCACTTCCCTTAAATTGCAAAAAAGGATCATTACCTCTGAAATATTTACGATGGAACACTACTATATATATAGTATATATATATGTAGTGTGTGTGTGTGTGTGAGAGAGAGAGAGAGAGAGAGAGAGAGAGACCTGGCATGAAAATTCTTTCTTCTTCCTATGACGTATCAGGGTGGCCATGTGTCCTGCTTTACAGACCATACTCCTCTGCATGAATGACTTTCAGAAAAGACTCCCCGGTTAGAAGGCATCCTTTACTAGATTAGCTGGCTAGATAGCTCAGTGAGTCAGGTCTGTGGTCCCAGAGGTTGGACGTTCGATTCCCCGCTGTGTCTCTTTTGAGTGGAGCGAAACTGTGTGGCCATGGGAAAGCTGCACAGTCCCAGGGCACCCCCAAAAGAAGGGAATGGTAAATCACTCTTGAGTATTCTTTACCTAGAAAAACCCTGAAAAGGGTCTCCATCTGTCAGAATCAACTTGATTATCGTTGATTTTCTACAAGAGATGGGTATGAGCCGCCAGTCTGACGGTTCATACTGGTTCATTTTTCAGCCGAACTGAGGTTCCCTGCCCTGCCTCCTCTGGGCGCCGCCTCGTAGTGGGTGCCTGCAGGAGGAGGCAGGGGGCTGGCAAGCACCAAACACCTGTTCAGCCAAGAAATGAACTAGGAGGAACCCACCAAACCAGTGGTTCCTGCCCATCTCTATTACTTAAAGAGCCACTGAGCCCAATTTGATTTTGAAGGTAAGCAACTGTAAGGAAGGAAGCACTCAGAAGTCTGGACGCTGCTCTTGACAAGCTGAGAAAGCAGCAAATGCACAGATTACCTGGACATAATCTCTCTCCCGGGAACTGAGATGTATTGTATTTTAATTTTAGTTTTAGCAGTTCTTGGTCATATTTGCCTCTATACATATCAATTAACATATGCATATTTAATGTTAAGTCCATGTCCTCTTGTTTTGGAAGCATTGCAACTTTATGCATGTATCCATTTTAGTGCAAGAAACTGACTTTTATATATTTATTTAAACCAGAATTTCAGTGGAACAGACAGTGAAGGAGATAGAACCCAGAATAAAATAACATGTAAAAGTTGATCCTCCATAGTAAAAATAAAAGACTTTCATTCAAGTGAAAGAATTCAGCATTGCTCAGTGCAATATGCATTTCAGTACCAACAAATAGGGGAAGCCAGTAATAACAGGATATGGCCAACACATCTAAAGCAAAGCCATGCTCAGGATAGCATGCTGGTTGGCTGGTAACATGAAGTCCCACTTTGACTGACGCTCTGCAAGCAGAGAGTCATGTTCCAGACAGTGAAGCTACTCTTGTACAAAGAAGTCCTGGGCACCTCCTTGAGCAAGCTTCATAAATGCAGAACAGCTCACTGCACAAGTGGTTTAATCTGGACATGACCTTGGTCAATGAGACTTCCTTCCTCCAAATACACGTCACTTCTACTGGAGGGACATTGCAATTTTCTCAAAGCATATGTTAAACCAAAGGAAAAGCAAAGTGTGCTGCTTATATACCGCTTTGTAGCACTTAAAGCACTATCTGGGCAGTTTACAACATAATTATTCAGTCTACACTTTGCCCTCCCGTGAGCTCGGTGCTCACTTTTACCAGCTTTGGAAAGATGGAAGGCTGTGTCAGCTCTGAGTCAGTTAGCAGAGCCCATCAGGATCAAACTCAGGTAAAGAGCAGTCTTCATGCAGAGCTTTAGTTTAACCACTGTGCCAGGAAGCTCCATTTCAGCTTTTCAACTCCACCAGTACTATGCTATATTAGGAGTGGGACTGTGCTGCAGTGTTCACTAGGGGTAGAAGTTAAGGTGCAAAAAATCTACATCAAATGTGCCCATGTTTTAACCAAATAGGGGAAATTGAATTCGTGATCTTTCTTTCTTTGCTTTGGAAGTATAGATTTAAGCCTCTCTTTTTTTGCTTTGAAGCAAAGGTTTTTCTCTTTAGGGAACGCCTCTTCTTATTGAAACAATACCTATAGTTATTATGGCAGTTTGGAGCGGAGAATGTTTGCATTATTTTCAATTTTTCTTAATTGGAGTTTTCCCTCCCTGCGACCTTTACGAGGCTTTTGAACAAAACAACAGATGCTGAAACTATAACCAGAGGAATTATATTCCAGCTACTCTCTGGCATATCAGGTTACTGTTGGAATACCACTACTCTGTCTGTGGCTGGTGGAAGTAGAGAATAAAGCTTCCCTTCTAGTTGCAAGAAGAGCAGATCAATCTTGGTGTAAGAAATCCTGGGGACCAGTGGAAGAAAACACTGTGCTAGAAGTTCAGAACATAATGTAGCTCTTTCAGATCTTTCTATAATTGCTCAAGTAGCATCAGTAAACTCAGCCATCACCATTTGTAGCTATTACTTTATTTTATCAGTGCTCAGGCGGGTAAGGAGGAAGAGAGCTGCTGAGGATGAAAGAGCATGTTATCTTTTGTCGTCCTCCGCTTGCTCATCTGTGATCTTTTCCCAGTCCCTCCAAAGGGAGAAGATGTGAACCAGGGCATGTTTGAAACAAGCGAGGATGAATATACAGTAAGCAGCATTGCTGTTTCTCCACTCAGTACGGGGGCAAATGAGGACTCCCTTGGCAAATGCAAGAAGAGTGGCTGTGTTCTACTGTACAATAAGACTTCAAAACCTGGAATCAGCTGGAAACCCACAAAGGATGCCATGCTCTTCTAGGGCCTGTTGGGATGCCAGAATTTACACAAAAACAAGACTTACCATAAAACTGAAAGCAGGCTGCAGTGAGAGTCGGCCCATTTGAATCGCCAGAACTCACAGAGGAAGTGAACTACCAGTTTGGCATTCATGCCAGTTCATTTATTGACCACAAAGGTGCTTCAAAGTCCTGCCTCCTCTGACAGGTGCCCACTTGGAGGCTATGGCCCTGCCCCACCTCCTCTGTGTGCTGCCTCTGAGTGGGCACCTGCCAGAGGAGGCAGGGCTCTGAAGCACCAAACACCTGTTCATCTGATAAATGAACCATTATGCCCATCTCCAGAAGTGACTCATCAAATCCCCACTGATTCAATGGGCCCCCTTTAGTCCAATTTATTACTCTAAGCAACAGGATTTTGGCCATTGACACCACCTTCTCCCAGAATATTGCATGACAGATTCCAGCATATATGGAATTTGTCTACATATATAATGCTGGTATGTTGGGTACATTTAGTTATATATGTGTAGTGAAGGAATATAAAAGTAAAGTTTACTTTTGCTCCTGTTATTATATCCATAAATTTACCTTTGCCTATTATCATCACCTACTTATTATTTCAAAGTAAATCCTTTCATTTTGTCCAAAACAAACTCTTGTCATCTTCTTTCTTTTTAATCTCTATTAATAAGATTTGTAGCATTCAATCGAGGCATTGCATCCACCTCTGCTAGCAGGCTGCTCTGGAGACTTAAGCAGTAGTTTCATCATGGTGGTTCTTTTCACACAACATCAGTTTATTAAATAAAACCATGATTAGGGATTTTATGCTGTTTTAAAGAAAAGCATCCGTGTCAAGGTGGCACCGCCTGATAGCCACATTTAATAGATAAAGGTAAAAGTACCCCTTGACATTTAGTCCAGTCGTGTCCGACTCTAGGGTGTGGTGCTCAAACCCATCTCCAAGCTGTAGAGTCAGCATTTGTCCGTAGGCAGTTTCCATGGTCACATGGCCAGTGCGACTAGATACGGAACACCATTACTGTCCCACCATGGTGGTACCTATTTATCTACTCGTATTTTTACATGCTTTCGAACTGCTAGATTGGCAGGAGCTGGGACAAGCGACGGGAGCTCACTCCGTCATGTGGATTCGATCTTACGATTGCTGGTCTTCTGACCTTGCAGCACAGAGGTTAATCCGCACCGCCACCACATCCCTTCTAATTTAACATTTAATAGAGGCAAAACTGAATACCAAGAAAGGTTTGGAGATGGTTGTCTCAGGCAAAACGGCAGAGTTGGTTGTACATAGTGTGGGTGATAAATGGAGAGTGTGCATCTGACTGGCATACCGTAGTGTAATGCTGCTGATCTAAGGTCGTAATAACAATACCAATCAAATTTGTTGCTATCAGTAAATTTGATGAACATCTCGTCTGTTCTCCATCAAACCTATTTGTAAAGTGTTGAAGAACTCTGGAGCCTCTTGTCACTTCTCTCCAGGATGCTGAGAAAATATTGATCAGCTGCTGGCTGAGTGAGCTCAGTCATTTGGGTACATGGCTGCGGAAGCAGACCTCGGGTGTTTCAGCCCCCCCCCCAATGCCTCCCAGGAGAGTCAGCCTACATATCCTTGGGCCAGTTGGAGAATCCCAGAGTGCCAATAGAAGAAGTGGAATGTAAGCCATTGGTGGGTATCAAGGATGTTGGCAAATCTTTGGATCTGAGTCCCAAGTCCAGGTCTTTGGTACCCAGACCTGAGTTTCAGTCCCTATTAAAATCAAGCTTTTTCTTCCCACAGAAGAAAGGGAGGGGTGGTTGGATTCTGAGTTGTAGGTCAAGTCCAAGTCATTGAAGAAGAAGAAAATAACCCTGAGCCAAGTCTGAACGGAGTCACTGGTGTGACTTCTACAAGGACTCACACACCAAATGTTTCTTTTATCTGTTCTAGGTATCCTTCTCAGTACCGACATCAAACTGACCCATTGGTTGTTGCCTGGGACCTTCTGGGTAAGACATTGTTTGAACTTCTCACTTACCTTGAAAGCCTTCAAAATGTCTATCCATCAACCCACCTTCCCCTCTTATAAAGAGATGCTATGGATGGCAAACCTGAGGGAGGCCCAGAAAAACTGCCATCCGAAACCGTGTCTTCTCTGTGGTGGCCACATTGATCTGGAACTCCCTCCCAGGTGATTAGCCCCATCTTTCCTTTGTTTTAGGGGACAACTTAAAACATGGCTATTTTCACAAGCCTTTTATGGCCTTACCCCATTGAGTCATTGTATTCCTGAGCCTGTTAACTTGCTACATTTGCTGCCAATTATTATTATATTTTCTATCCTAAATGTTTTATAGTTATTATCTTCCTTTTGTGGCATTAATTATTTTACTTTGAGAGAGTATGATTTTTGTATGGTGTTTCATTTGAATTTTATTGCTGCTTTATTATATGTCTATACTATGTCATTTTGATTTGTTCACCACCCAAAGTAGTGGCCTTGCCACTAGTTGGATGTAACAAAAATGGAATTAAATAAATAAAATAAAATAAATATTGTAGTCACTATAGGTTGGTGCCAATATTACATCACATAACATTAAACGATTCACTTGCATATACATATGCTTAGTTTCTGAGTGGAAGAGAGCTAAGAGGTTAAGCTAAAGGTTAAGTGACCAGGTTAAGAGAATGCATGGCAGTCCAGCTGCTGATGGATTCCAGTTCCCATCATACCCAATCTGCATGCCCTGTGGTCAAGAAGGATGGACCTATCAAATAAATGTATTGTCATTGTAAGTATATGCGGTGGCGCTGCAGGTAAAACCGCAGAAGCCTTTGTGTGCTGCAGGGTCAGAAGACCAAGCAGTCGTAAGATCGAATCCACGTGACGGAGTGAGGCCCTGTCGCTTGTCCTAGCTCCTGTCATCCTAGCAGTTCGAAAGCATGTAAATGCAAGTAGATAAATAGGTACCACCATGGTGGGAAGGTCATGGTGTTCTGTGTCTAGTCGCGCTGGCCACATGACCACGGAAACTGTCTTTGGACAAACGCTGGCTCTACGGCTTGGAAACAGGGATGAGCACCGTCCCCTAGAGTCGGATACAACTGGACTACATGTCAAGGGGAACCTTTGCCTTACCTTTACCTAAGTATATACATAGTATACCCATACAACGAAATTCACACAGGCACCCAGAGACCAGACCCACATGCGCACAGATAAAAAATCCCCAAACACTCCCCACCCACTAAAATTCATAGTGAAATAGCATCTGGAAGGCTTCAGATTCTCCATTTCTGAGCTAGAAGCCTCATGAGAAAGGCCGGCTTTTCTCTACTTCAAAATGTGAAGTCATAAAGTACAGTCTCACAGCCATGAGAGAAAACAAAGAAAGATTAAGGAAGAAAGAAGAAAACAAGCAAATGCGGGTACAGATTCTTACATGCTGTGTCCACCCATATAATAATAAGGTGCATCAACCAACGGGATTCATCTAAGATCTAAGAGAGGCATAAAATGGCAATGAATGCTATACCAGCTCTCCCCCAAATGTAGCCAAAGAAAACGGAAAAAAAGACCTAAAAATAGAGGTAAAGGTATGTTCCCTTCTCTTCCCTATTTCAAAATGAAATGTCATCTCAGACCAAACGTAGAACTTGGCAGTAACACAGAGAGTCCACAGTACACCCTCCATCCTTATCCCCTCATTAAGTTTTATTGCCAAAATGATAGCAGCGCTAGCCCTGAAATTTGAACAGAGAGACAGTTCATAAATTTCTTCTCCCCACCTCCACCCCCGGCATCTGACTCACAGCCTGGTTAAAGTGACTGTCCTTGTCAGAAGACGTGCACTAGTCACTGTGGCATCTGATTGTTAAAACCTCAATCTCTCATCCATGGCATCAGCTCCGCGGGCCACCTCCGTGTACGGCTCATCCTTGACTGCTTTGGAGCAGAGCTGCCAACCTTTAATTGAAAGGCAGAGCTCTGCCGTTTCCCCTACAGGGCAAAAGTGACGGCTTCATTTGGTGCCTAGATGCCACCAGGAGATCGGGTGATTCTGGAGGCTGGCGTCGGTTGAGGCTCCTTTGCAGTGGAATCTTGTAGGATGGAAGAAGTTTGCTACCGAAAAAGGAAAACGCAGAATTAGGCTCAAGGGTCTTTCATGGAACCATCTCTTGTTCCCTCTAATAAAATAGGGGGGAAAGACAGAGCACGAGCTGCATGTAGAGCCCAAGACATGTTGTGTGGATCCCCAAACCCTTCCAAGACCCCCTGTACTCTCTTCTCACTGCACTAGTTATGTAGAGATATATAACTAAAATATAAAAGATATAGCAGACATAATTTATGCTATAAAGTGACCTTCCACTGTGACCCTATAGGGTTTTCAGGATATGTGAGATGTTCAAGGAGTAGCTTCCCATTGACACTCTCTAAAGCAGTGGTCCCCAACCTTGGGCCTACAGATGTTCTTCGACTACAACTCCCAGAAGCCTTCACCACCACCTCTGCTAGCAAGGATTTCTGGGAGTTGTAGTCCAAGAACATCTGGAGGCCCAAGGTTGGGGACCACTGCTCTAAAAAGTCTCCACGGTGGAGCAAGGGATTGAACTCAGATCTCTTGAGTCCTAGTCTGAGACTCTGTGTACTGCAGCACACTGGATCTCACGTGTATACATACAACTCACGTGACGTACAGGGAGGGGAATGACAGATAATAAGAGATGGGGGAGGTCAATTGCAATGCAAGAAGTGGTCCTTTGCGTGTTTTTGTTTTCCTGTATGTCTTCATTTTATGGGGCTCAGTGGGACTCTTGATGGAAATTGACCTCTGGACCTCCAGAGTTTGCCAACCCGTCTGGTGTACCTCTCTTGACAACATTTGCAAAGCTGAGGATTAGGGTATCCATCCAATAATACCATCCTTGTCCCATGGAGGGAAGAAAAGAAGGAGTGATATGAATCAGAAGTCCCTGCAATCAGATATCTAGATGATCACGGAGATGCTTTAATGTATTTCCTTTCTAATGAACTAGTTTATTATAAGCAGAGGTGCTGGGGTTTTCTATGTGGGAAATATTTGAATATATGCCACGATTACTAATTGACATTCTGTTATCTCCAATGAATCTTAAGGGAAGCATTACCCACCCTGCCTGGAGACTTATGCAAAATCTGAGAAACTATCAGTTGATGTGAGGTGGGACAGAAGAAGCCCCCAGATGCCCAGATTGGGCCCTCAGGGCCCTATGATAACATCCCCTCCCCTGGGGGGGGGTTCGTGCCCATCTCTAGGTTAGAGGCTTCAAAGAAAATGGTTAAATCCTCTGAAGCTACAAAGGAAATATTTGAAGAAAAAAAGGACAGTGATGTGTTGAGATGGCTAGAATTGTTATAGTCTGTTTTTATTGCCAGCCTCCTCACTGAGTCATGGACTAACTTGATTGCTGCTGGCCACCCTCGGCCCTTAAGATAGGGTGGGATATAAATCCAGCTAAGTGAATGGCCAGAAAGGGTCTATGAAATGGGAAAGGAGGATTATGAGGATGTGTCTGGAACTACCGGCAGATCTGAAAGGGCTTTTCCCTAAGAGCATCAAGGGCAAATATGAGTTCATGCACCATAGAGAAATGTGGTAGGATACAATCCAGAAGAGATTTGTTTATGTGCTCTTTGATGATATATTGCTCTACAATAATAACACAGTAAACTCTTTGTTACATTGGTACAAGAATAAATTGCAACTTCACTCCTCTCTCCCTTTCCCATTAAAAAAAGGTCTTCCCACAATGAAAATCACATCACTGCCTTTAAATTCTGTTAAGTCCAGTAGGAGACATTAAGGTTATGAGAAGTGTTTTTGCTTTAATAGGGAAGAAATCATTCCTTTCCCAGGTGGGGGAAGATATCTTCTACTTTGGCTGATGAATTTGTGTCCCACAATCATCACTATCTATAAGGATTCTCTTTTTTACAAAAAAAGAGGGAGGGATATCATGTCAGAGCTGGCTGTGAGGTAAAATCCACCCTCCTACTCCTCAAAAAATACCAGCCTAGTCATTGGAGACAAAAATTACATGCATTATTTTGACCACAAATTAGAGAGAGAGAGAGAAAATCATAGAGTCATGGAATTACAAAGGTCCTTAAATCCAGTTGTACAGTTGTTCAGATGGGGTATAGGTTTGTCCTTTGTCGTGGTTTTATTTTATGTTCATTTTCTGTTGGAACAAGCGAAGAGTAGTGGCTTGCCACTAGATGGGGGGGGGGGAGAGAATTTAAATAAATAAATAAAGCAAGCAAGCAAGCTCATTGGTGCAAAGGTGGGATGTAAATGTAGCATACTGTATATGAAATAATAATCTTGTGCTTAAAAAAAAAAAAAAGAATTGTCAAATGGAATGCTATTTCCCAAACCTCTGCTGGCAGATTTCTGGAAGTATTGGGTTAAGATTAATTCTAGAGACTACATGAAGAGTTGATATAATCCAGATAAAGTATATGCTTCAACAATTTTTTTTTTCAAAAATCAATAGGATGTAGAAGCAGTGAACTTTCAATGGCTCATATTCAGTCCCTTAGATGTCACAAGAACAACTTGAACCAGATTGTAGAAGGTGATGAAACTCATGTAACACAGGATCATCTAAGCACAGTTCAGATAGTGATTTGGGAGAAGAAGGACTATGATGTCTTACTGAAGCAGCAGTAGGATGATGTTTTGAGACCTTGCTGTTTTTAAAGAGATCAGAAGTTTAAGAGTCATGGTACAGTAGAAAGACATGTTTCTATTTCTATACAAAAAATCTATCCCACTGGAAAAAAGTAGTCTAAAAGGCAGAGAAACCAACCAGATCCCAAGATTCAATTAAATTCAAAAGGTCCATTGCAACCCTGGTCTCCCCTTTAGACAAACCTCTCTGCATTTTGCAGCAAAACCCAGTAATGAATAAGGTTGGAGTTGCGGTGAATAAGCGGCTCCGCAGTGTATGAAAAACACAATTAACTTAAGAAAATATTGCTGACATAAACCAACTGTCAAATAGCTATTCATTTCCAAGCGTATATTCTCCCCTTCCCCCACTGCCATATGTATAAATATGGAGGATTACGAACTAAAATATTTCTCAAGTCTTATCAAACTTTTAAATTGAAAAATCAATAAGCAATGTACCTTGCATAGCAATACGGCTGGAGATATTGCAACGTCTGAGAGAACGGTGGAGAGGGGAGTCATTTATGTGCAATTTGCAAATGACATCCTTCCCAGTGTTCTTGCAAAGTCTCACGGCTGGAAGAAGGATATTGTCGGATCTTATCAGATTTTTTTTTCTCCCTGAGAAAATGTCTAGGATTTTTCTTTTTTCTTTTCCCCAGCTCGCCTGAAAAAAAGAAAGCCACTCATCGAACTTCTAGCAGAGTTTGGAAAGTCTGCTAAAATTCCTTTTGTAGAAGTACAGAGACTTACAGAAGAGGGTAGCTACTATTTCCCCAGATATTTCACCCCTTTCTCATTAACTGGCACTTAAAGTCTCCATAACTCACTCAGACATTTGTAGGAGGAAGAATAAAAAGCATTTCTTTACTCACAATTGTGAACAAATCAACAGCGAACTAACAAACTGCTTCCAACAGATGAAAGAGAGGAAAAGGAACACTCAGCAGAGAGTTGAGGCTTTCTTTGAATTCAGAGGTGGGAAAAAACGACTAGTTAGTGCAGGATAGATTTGCAGTCACAACACATCAGGAAAGGTCTCTCTCTGCCACACTCTCTACAACAACATGCAAGGCTGTAAAAACTTCTACAGATGTTTCCTCTGGATATTCATCAGTTTGTGGCTGACCCTTGACACAGTCTCCATACAGGAGAAAGGATCTCCTGTATGGAGAATTAGTGCAGGGAAATTGCCCCAGAGGGAGACCACAGCTGTGATACAAGGACATCTGCAAGCGGGATTTGAAAGCCTTAGGAATGGACCTCAACAGATGGGAAACCCTGACATCTGAGCATTCAGCCTGGAGGCAGGCGTTGCATCACGGCCTCTCCCAATTTGAAGAGACCCTTGTCCAGCAGGCTGAGGCAAAGAGGAAGTCACAAAGGCAGCAAAATCAGGGAGCTGGACAGGGGACAGATTGGATTTGTCTTCAATGTGGAAGGGATTGTCACTCTCAAATCGTCCTCCTCAGCCACACTAGACGCTGTTCCAAGTCCTCCATACAGAACACGTTACCATTGTCTTTCAAGACTGAAGGATGCTTAACAACACTTGACACACACAAAAACAAAGAAACACCAGGGAATATGATATGAGAAGGAAGACTTTTTCCTTTAATCAATATTTGGTGCATAATCTACTTCTCCCAGACCTTTTCTGTAGAAAAATCAGCCTAGAAGACAGCAAAGCTGTTGTTAGTCCTCTGTGATACAAGTTCAGTTGGGAGGAAGGAGTGAGATACCATTTTAGTGTTTCACCTATGAGCTCTGGATGAACTATCCTAATTTACAAGCCATTATGAGACATTTTCTGTTTATTTTCTCCTATAAATTATCCCCTTCATTCTACAGCTTAATTGTGCATCATCATAAGAAGACAGGCTTCGGCAACAAGCTTCTCAGGAGGAATGTTAGAGTGTCCCACCTCGCTGTGGCCAAGCACATCGAACCAACTAGCAATTAACCTGCTGATCCTGGTTGAACTTCCTTCGCTCGGCCACTGTGGTACTTCAAGTGAAGAAAGAGGAAGAGAGCCTGGACAGAAAACTGTTGATTAAAAGTTCAGAGTTTCAATGAATTTGTGTAACAGTATTCAGTGGGGAGGGGATGCCATGTCTTTCAAAGTACTATTCTGGAAACCAAGTTGTATGAGGAAAGACTAAAAGAACTGGGCATGTTTAGCCTTCAGAAAAGAAGAGTGAGAGGAGATAGGATAGCACTTTTCAAAGACTTGAAAGGTAGTCATACAGAGGAGGGGCAAGATCTGTTCTCGATCATCCCGGAGTGCAGGACACGCAACAATGGGCTCAAGCTACAGGAAGCCAGATTGGAGCTGAATAGCAGGAGAAACATCTTTATTGTTAGAGGAGCTTGACAGTGGAACCAAGAGGAAGTTGGACAACCATCTGTTAGATCTGCTTTGGTTTGAATTCCTGCATTGAGCAGGGGGTTAGACCCGATAGCCTTATAGGCCCCTTCCAACTCAATGATTTTATGATTCTACACATTGAAAAAAAAGTACAGTAGTAGTAGAAGAACATTGTTCTCAAAAGCAAAGTGCTGCTTTTATCACAATTGCCCGAATTTGGTAATGTTGGCAAGGGGTTCTGAACATGGGAGCATAAGAATGGGAAAGCAACACACCTTCTTTTTTTATTGGTTGGTTAGAGTTATCCAGAAATCTCAGACAGGGTTTCCCCCAGTCTTATCTCATGTTATTACTGCTTAATCCAAGACCTTCTGCCTGCAAAAGAATGCATTAAAAACAGCAGCAGCAATGTATGGCCATTCTGCAAAAGGCTGAGAAAGCTCTATATTCTCTGAATATTGAGAAGGTAGCAAAAAGCTGCTGGATTTCAAGACTGTAATTAATGGCATGGAAGGTGGACCGCTAAAAGACAAAAAGCATCAGGTAAGCATCAAGTGATTCAAAGTGGTATTGATTTTTGAGCACAGTTTCTTCTTCTTAGCACCTTTCTGTTTCTATCCATCCTCCCTTTAAACCTTGAAAAAAAATAAGCGGACAGGCATTAATCCACAATGGAAGAACGAATGTATGTGTCAGAATCATGGTAGGCAAATAATGGCCAGAATCCATTTTTTAATTCTAATGCTCACGGAACAAAGTACATGCAATTCTTTCTGTAATCTTACCCTTGCCAAAGAATTACTGTAAGACTTTGAGTGTGTATTCCGAGAATTCCTTAGCCTCGTTCTGTATAACTCAGACACAACATATGCTTTCAGTGTAACTAATGACAACTGATGGCAACAGAGATCATACTCATCTGAGGTGCAACCTTGATCAGTCCAATATCAGCTGATCATAGGGCCTGCCCCCAAGTAAATGTAGAGCCTAGCTAGCATTGTTAGAGAAATAAGTTATCCTAATGAGCAGGCAAGAAAGTCTCTGGAGAAGCAAGAAACATACAAAAGGTAAGATACGGAACAAGGTGAAAAATGAACTTCCCAAGGACAATAGAATACAATAATACTGTAATACACTTCACCAGGAGATGGGTATATATGACCATCCAAATGCGGTTGGACTTCAGTTCTCAACCACCACAGCTGGCAGGGCAGTGGTGAAGAATCACATGTGCTCCAGTTTAACATCTTAAGGCTTGTATGTTTCTTCTAGTCATCCCCATTTGCCATCAATTCTGAGTTATGGGCATGCCCATCTTCACAAAAGGAGAGGACATTCCATAACCTTGGGGTAACCACTAAGGAGGTCTGCTCTCAGGTCCCTGTCAAATATACCTGTAAAGGTGACAAGATCAAGTGAAGGGCCTTCCTGGATGATCTGAAAACCTTATATGAGGGAGATGCAGTCCATCAGATAGACTTGACCCAACTGTACAGCTTAATATTGACTTAGTGGCAAACACTACAGTCTCCAGTTTGAGGACCCAAGTGAGACCTATAAACAACTATTGTAGTGTGGAGTAGCTGTACAAGATCTCAGGTACTCCACACCATTAGTCCCACCTGACTTTATGTTTCCCTCTGCCCAACACCCAGTCAAAATCCCAAAGCCACTGACCATGATCTGTTCTCTTTTGGAGTGTATTTACCACACATTCTCTCTAAACACTCCATGTTTTTTCCCTAAAGTTCTTCAGACCTTGGTGCTCTATATGGATACTGTCCTCTAACACAAAGAGCCCTTATGAGGTAGTAAGACCAAAGCTCCTGGCATTCCTCACTAGGACAAAGGCCAAATTAATCACCAAATTGCCCTGAATCCAACAGATTTGTATGAGGTTCAGCTCAATTTGGAATGGGCAGATTAGGTTCTGCAATGCAGCTAAACAAATTTACAAATTGATTCAGATCTGTGGCACAGATTGAATTAGAGGGGACCCAAATTACTTAGCCTTCTCAGGATGTTTTTTTTTAAGTGAATTATAAAGGTGTGTAATATGCAAAGCCCTCAAGCTAATTGTCTGAAATTTGGCAGGTTTACTCCCTTCTCTAGAGTCTATTATGTCTGCAAATTCCATGTGCATCAGCCTAAAAATAACAAAAGCAGTAGAGCGGGTGGGTCTACATGTACAAATCAATTCCAATCCAGGGCAGAAATCAAATCGGGTGGGACACAACTTTTTCTGAAGACCCAAAGGGACATTTGAACTGAATTGAGGAACCCAAATACAGCCTTATTCCTCACCCCTGAGCCTATTGTGAATTTTGTTGTATGGATATACTGTGTATATACTTACAATGACAATTAATAATAATAATAATAATAATAATAATAATAATAATAATAATAATAATAATAATAATAATAATAATAATAATAATAATAATAATAATAATAATAATAATAATAATAATAATAACAACAATAACAATTATTATTATTATTATTATTATTATTATTATTATTATTATTATTATTATTATTATTATTATTATTATTATTATTATTATTATTATTATTATACCAGCTGGAGGAGCAATCCAGGAGCATCTGGGTGGTTACACTTTGCCCTGCGCGGCTCTGAAACAATGCCATTCATCAGCTGAGCATGGAAATGCTGTTCATTAAAACCATAACTGTTGAACTTGAGATACAATGAGCCCGTGGCACAATAAAGGAATGAAATGTAGAAAATCGATTCACCCAGGAGTTGATGAACCTTAGTTGGTTTTTGCAAGGAAAAAGCAACTCAAAGACACCAGGCAGATGAGGATCCGACACACACTTACTGTCCTAAGTGTTTTTTTTTTTTTTTTTTACAAATCATAAATCATGACTTAAAAATAACCTTTCCATTATGCATGCTGGGTTATTTTGGAAGAGGGTGAATGTGAATCATGCATGTTGCTTCGTTAAAATTCCTCTTCTTAGAAAAGGTCTCTATGTAGCTTTATGAAATTTTTAGTGTTGGGGAATCATTGTGACAGCCAGCAGCCAGTTTCTTTTCTGGAAGATTCCGATGTTAAACTCTGAAACTGTATCCCTGCTTTGCACCAAACCAGAACTCTAGAAAGATGTACTTGTCGTGTTGGGCCAGTGATGCATAAAAGCCCCACCAGCTTCCAGTGAAATCCATTTAGGCATGTTGACTCTCAAGTATCTTATGAGCATCTGCCAAGAAAGCAAGTGGTTCCATGTTGGACAGGATGGCTTGAGAGTCAGCGTGGGATAATGGATACCTCCACCAACCATTTGGAACTAAGAGACAAGCCACAATGGTGGGGCGAATCAATGCCACACGTTTATTTACCTATGTCTAACAAGGACAGACAACAGTTTTCTGACTGTACTATAAAGACTACCAAATAGGCTGAAAAAGAAGGAGGGAATTGGCTGAAATGCCCCCTTTCATGATGAGGAAAAAGTAATTTTGGCCTCAAATGTAGGGGAAAGAAGATCTGACCTATTTAATAATGTGTCACCACCACTCCTAAAGGCTTCTATGCGATGCAATTCTTGTTTGTTAAAAAGGAGGTTTTGGGAGAGTCCTCAGGTATTTTTCTCACTTCTGATTTAGAACAAACTTGAAGGGGACCTTCCTTAGTGCAGAACCTCTGGCAGAGACGGGGTCACTAACAGGCCAACATCTGTATCTTGACCTCCAGCCCATCTCCAATGTCCTGCAGTATGCCTACAGTGGCTATAGTATAGCCCAACACCATCTGGCTCATCTTATTTGGGGAGGTTTCCCTGACTCTGTGTTCATCTCTAGCTCCATTGCTTTAAGAAGGTTGTAGCCCAGGCTGGCTTCAAGGGGCATTCTCTGGAGTCACTCGGGAATTGCAAGACCTGAAGTGTCAACTGGGGGCGGGGGGACTCTTTAGACCAAAAGCGCCATTCTAAGTAGATAGAATCATAATATAGAATCATAGGGGGCTATAAGGCCATCAAGTCCAACCCCTTGCTGGATGCAAGAATCCAAATCAAAGTTTATTTGTCAGATGGTTGTCTAACTTTCTCTTGAATGCCTCCAACGTTGGAGCGCTCACCACTTTCAAGGTAACTGGTTAGTGCCATTCTCTTTTGAATGAGATTAGTGTGTATATTTACTCTAACACAATGTGTTCCAAACTTCTCTCTTTTTAGCTCATCTATCTGAATCCAGGTCCACCTGTCAAGGAACCTGAGTACCACCAGACTAGAAAACAGAAACTTTCTCCTTGGAAGTCCAGAAAGAACAAGGAAAAAGCTAGACCATCACCTGCATCTCAAGATTGATTTCCAAACTAAACCCAGTCTCCTGCCTGCAGTGGCTGTGGTATATAGCCCAACACCATCTGGTTCATCTTATCTGGGGAGCTTTCCAGCACAGAATCAGAATCAGCTTGCTCTTAAATCAAAACCAACCTTACTGGATTATTTGAGCTATCACCTCAACTTCCTAAATATCATAGCAGGCTCATGCAGCAGTTATAAGGACTATGTGGCTTTCATTGAAGGAAGACATGTTCAGATGAAGCTGTGAGATGTCCATTGGAAGCGAAAAGGTTTTGATAGGCTTCCTATCCTTCTCTGATGGCAGCTATACTACACCAACTATGAATCAGGCTTGTGTCATCACTTTTGTTCTCAACATTTGCCAAGAGCTTTCCGGTAAGATCTATTGTTGAGAATGGGTTTATCAGTAAGACTTCATTCTTGTCAAGACTTGGCTTACTCTAATATTGTTGGGCAAGCTTCAAAACCCAAGGATTACTTGCAGATTTGATCAACAACGTTGCTGGCTATGGGTTCAGTGGTGTTGATGAGAGAGGCAATTTCTATTGGGACCTAATGTCTCACTTTAATATCAGGAATATTTAGGTGGCAACCAGTTTTAAAATTCATATGCAAAACTGAAATATACGAACAACTGTGTAGCTGAGACATTTGTGCTATGAGCAAGCTCCTTGGTACCCTATAGTTCTATCATTTCTGCTTTCAGCCATTTGGCATGGTATTTACCCCGGATGTTATTTTATCTTTATCACTGGCTTTCTCATGACACTAACAACCAGAGAAGTAACAAACAGTAGTCAGCACTTCTTCCTCTCCCCAAAGAATCTCAAGCTGGTCTAGATGGTAACTCAGCTGGCTGTCAGCTATACTACAGCTCCATTTGTTCTCTTGACTGTTGCGACTACAATTACATTCTACAAGTCACTGCACTTCCACAGATACTTGCCATCAATTTCCGGACTTTTGCCTAACATTTTTCTGCACTGTCATGGAGGAGTTGTCCTAAGCTTGAAGAAATGGACTTTTATCTATGGAAGCTTTCAATTTGTTTAATTTTTAGTGGTCAATTTTTCCTTGGAAGGACATTTATGGGTTTACGGGCATCTTTATTATTTACTGTAAGCTGGTGAGCAAGGGGGAGATGAGATCAGAAGCAAAAGAAGGAACACTGAGCATCTGGAATTATTACAAGCAGCCCAGAGTGGATGATCTGCAACAGGTTGCATAGAAGATAGCTTGATAGAAGATAGCAGATCAGACATGCAAGAGGACATGGAGACTGAGGGAGAGTAAATCCTTAGTAATTGTTTCTACTGCTTCCAATGAGTTTTGTTTCCTCTCCTGCGTTTTCTTTTTTTGGAAGCTCATTAGCCCTTGTTCTACAGAAACTCTTGTTCTTTCTGTTTGTATAAAGGGATTAGCTTGTGCAGACAGGTGGGAAGACTCGTCAAAATCCAATTTCTGAGCTTAAAAATCAGCCACACATTCCAGCAGCCCAAGCCTCATTTCAGCCAAATGAAATTCATTGCCATTTATTTTGGTAAGCAAATTTCAGACACCAAGTCATTGCAAACTGATTACAAAACAGTAAAATTAGAAAACAGGAGGGTAAAACGGCTCTCCCTTTTTCAAAGCACAAGGCACAGAGATTTAAAAATATATATATATTTATGAAGAGATTATTAAACAACATGTGCAGTTGTTTTTAAAAAGATCTCCTTTTCTAAAGAAACATAGAATAAAGGAATTGGAAGGGAACTATAAGGCCATTGAGCCCAACCCCCTACTCAGTGCAGGAATCCAAATCAAAGGAGATCTGACAAATGCTTGTCTAATTTTCTCTTGAGTGCCTATAGTGTTGGAGTGCTCACCACCTCCTGAGATAATTGGCTTCATTGTCATGCTGCTCAAATATTCAACTGAAATCTAGCTCACTGTAACTTGAGCCCATTGTTACATAGCCTGCACTCTGTAATGATCAAGAACCAATCCTGCCCCTCCTCTGTGTGACAACATTTCAAGTATTTAAAGAGTCCTATCCTGTCTCCCCTTAGTTCTTTCAGTCTTTTCTCATAGGGCTTGGACTCTAGTCTCTGATCATCCTTTTTGCCCTCCTCCAAACGCCTTTCAGTTTGCTCTGCATCCTTCTTGATGTGCAGTGTCCAGAACTGGAAATATTACTCAAAATGAAGTGGACTGTATGACTTGGAACTAAGCTGTACATTAAAGCCAGTGCCTCATTAGAAAACAGAATTCCTTATATGCTGCAGGCATCTAATTGTCATTGCAAGAGTTATTTGCACTTTCCACACTTTACAAATCAGCTTTCTGTGTATTTTATGGTTGACCAGCTGTACAGTAAAGTCTTTCTTTGCAACACTTAGCAAGGTTCTGTGCCTATATAGGTACGAATAACAGACATACTGTACTTTGGGCACATCATAAGACAAGACTCATTGGAAAAGACAATAATGCTGGCAGAAGCTGAAGGCAACAGGAAAAGAGGAAGAGCAAATAAGAGATGGGTTGATTCAATAAGGGAAGCTGTGGCCTTGAATTTACAAGAGCTGAGCAGAGCTGTTGATGGCAAGATTTCTTGAAGGTTACTAGTACACAGGACCAGCAGAACTTAGAAGCAACTTGACAGCACATGACAACAAAGACAGGGACATTTCATCTTAAATAAAGTAAGCTCTAAGAGGATCATTTGCTGATCCTTTACTCATCATTCACCTGTGAAAGATAGAGAAAATCTAGATACCTGCTCCCTCAAAAAGGAAGCAATTCCAGGTGGAAACGTTCTCAGTTCTAGAGACCCTCAGGGGATAAGTCTTGAGGAATCTTCATAGAGGAAAAATTAAGTTCTTCATTTTATGCAGCTGAAAATATTTATCCAGAAATGCCCTAATGTATACATTAAAAACTTTAGCTAGAAGATACACACATGCTCTGCTAAAATTGCACATATATTTTCTATTTGTCACATTGCATCTTTAATGCCCAAAGCTGTGTTTATTTGCAATCTTTCGCTGTCCTATTTTTCTTCACTTTAAACTGCTCCGTGGACTAAAAATCATAGTGCCAGTGGAAACAATTTCCCCAAAGGCGTGTAGATTTCATTTCCATAACAGCTACACAATCATTTCAGAGATCTCAATCGGTGGCTCCGGATTTCTATTTACAGCATCAGACTTAGATAGCAAGGTGTGAATATTCTTAAAAGGAAAACCAAGAGTGCCACATTGTATCTGTGCTATATTCAATGCCCTCTTCCTCTTTTGCAACTACTCAGCTGAAAGCTTTTGACAGCAAGATGTAATTGTCTACAGAATACCACAACACACAAATAATTGGAGATAGTCATAAAAGGTGAGTCTTGGTATTGCTTCTTTTAAACGAAAGTGGTTTCTATCCCCAGATGAAGATGCCGTGATGTTTTCAAAACATATAACGCAGACAGTTGTTGTTTTTAGAAACCATCTTGAAGTTGAGGAGCGCAAGTGAATGCTAAATCACATATTCTATTTTCACTCAGCAAAGGTTCAATCCATATTATCTTTCAGACTGGAACAGGTGCCATCTGAAACCCTGCTACACACCACCAACAAGAGTGAGCTAGTCGGGGCTTAGAAAAGTTCCTTTTTTTTGTTTCAGACCCCCAGAATCTCTGGACCAACAAGGCCAGCTTCCCCTGGATGGCTTCCTCAAGGCAGCTTCCACAATTTCTATGACCTTTTTATAGCAATGAAAGCGAAATTCCATAGTGAGGTATTTTAAAGCCATACTGCCATAGCCTCCCTCATCTAAATTCCTCCCATGATTTGAGGGACACCTAATTGTTGGAGGGGCATGGAGGATAACATATTTACTAATAGAAAAGTGAGCTTTGACTATTTTTTTAAAGCATTTAAAAATGGAACGATGGCCAATACGCTTGGAAATCCCAGCAGAATGACCTTTTGAAGACCACACGGTGAATTTCTAAGCAAATGTTGCTCCTTGCCCTGAGAAACAACATGGAAGCTGGTTTGGAGCCGTACAAACTTCCAGCCAGCCAGCCACATAGCCATGGTCTTTATGAGGATATTCCATTCTATTTCTCCTTCTCTCTCCTCAAACATTCATTCAGCATTCCATAGCTACTGAGTGTGCTCATTCTGGAAGTAAATAGGGCAGGACTGTCGCCTTTGTGATTCCATCCAATATATGAACAATGCATTCATTCTCTAAGTAGACCTCTATATAGCAAAAATGATACCATCAGTGTAAAAGACACATTATCAAACTAGGGATGGAGATGAGTAAGAATTTGATTTGGCTTTTTTTTTTCCTTACATGAATTTTGCAAAATGCGCGTGGTAGGGGAATCACATGTGTCAGTGGTTCCTAAACCTTTTTGAGTCATGGCTCCCTTGATTCTGCCCCAGAGCCTCCCCAGTGTAAACAGGGCACTGGTGCCGCAGCCACCTCCACCTCTGTCTCTTCACCTCCCCTGCAGGTGGGTGTCCAGTGACAGCCGTGAAGCCCACCTCAGGTTCTGCACCTGGCAATGAGAGGGTATTGGGCATGATCCTGGGTCCACACAGGGAGACCTGCTGGCAAAGGAAAAGGGAGAGGGAGGTGGTAATGAAGAATGAGAGTATTCCATAGGACCCCTGGCTGGATTTGACAGCCCGTTTAGGAACCACTGACATATGGGGAAAAGCAGAATCAACACACCCACCCTTTCCCACACAGAGGACTTTGAACATTTAATCCTCAGAATTGTGAGTTGGAATCTCTGTGTGTTGAATCATGTTTGTCATGCCGAATTAGTGTTTCTTCTAAAAAAAACAAAACACCCTCACACTGACAGCTCCATGGGAGGCAGGTGCAACATGACCCTGTCCACACGAGGAAAAGCTGTTGCTATTGAATTTTGCCAATGTAGACAGCTGAGATTTTCATTCAAAATCTTTTTTTTCTTTGCTTGATTTCTTTTATGCTTGTATCTAGCCCTTCTTCATATACCAAAGGCACTTTTAGATAAGAGCTACAGTATATTCGCAGACTTCTTCATACACAAGATGGAAATAACTTGAGATGCAAAGTGAGGGAAAAGTGAGATTTGAAAGTAAGGGAAAGAAGTGTAGGGTTAGGAGTGGCATCAAAAACAGAATACTGTTTCAGGAGGATAAAAGCCCGGATCAGGCATTATTCACTCCAGTGCAATGAACACTCCTTGAAGGAAAAGCAAAAGGTCCTGTGTATATACCACTCCATAATGCTTAAAGCACTCTCTAGGCTACAGAGACAGGCTACACATTGTTCCCCTAGCAGGCTGGGTAATCATTTTCCCAGCCTTGGAAGCATGGAAGGATGAGTGAACCTCAAGCTGGCTGTCAGATCCACCACTGACTGTGGTATCAAACATCGAACATCTTCCTTAATTTTGTTCTTCATGTTCCTGTGTCAGGTTCAAAAAGAAGAATAAACCTCCTTATGTGCAAGCTTTCATCCATTGGCATCCTTCAGTCTCGAGAGACCATGGCAACGTGTTCTGCATGGAGGACTTGGAACAGCGTTTAGTGTTTTGACACTGTACATGAACCTGGAGTGTCCTCTCCAGAGCACGAAGCCTGAGTAAAATAATATGGAAGATAGGCTGTTACCCAACCAGCAAATCCCCCCTCTCCACATCACTGAAATAGTCCAATGGAAAGGCAAGAGCCAATACAACTGGTTTCAGCGACGTCACAGGAGTTGCCAGAACTACACGAACTGCCTCCGGGACTCCGGCTCCGGGTGTAAATGTTTATTATACAGTTTAATCTGTTAATTTACTTTAATGCACTTGATTATGCCATTTTTGTTATTGTTATTGTCTGTGAACCATCCAGAGTGACTCTTGGTCAGATGGGTGGTGTAAAAATCAAATAAATAATGAAATAAATAAATGCATGTGACCAACAACCCAGATTTTCCAGCCTATAAGAAGGCAGGTATCTCTTCTCTTCAAACCCAACTCTGAAACTATAAAGGACATGGCAATGGAAGGTTGGACTAGGCAGCTCCACCTGATTTTTGTCACTGCATGAGGACGAATAACACACAAAAAAGACTGTCTACCTGAGACTGTGAACAGTTAACACTCAAACTGGAACACCTTCCTTCTAGCTCCATTTATCAATACAGAATTACATTCATAGGGAAGTTCACCCATGTCCCCTCATTACAGGTTTTTATTTCTGGCTCTTTATCCAACCCATTTTAATCTGAAGGTTTCACCTTTCTCAGAGGATACAGCTGTGGCATATCTTTATTGTTCCTGATTGTTTTTGATGCATTTTACACTTCTATTTTAATATTTATACATCAATAGATCTTCTAAATCACCTGGAATGACCTTGGACAAGAGGCAGTAATAGTTCTGGAAAATAGTGTCAGTTAATTTGCTTTGGAAATGCCGGCGAATAAGCAGAAATCAGGCCAAATCTTTTTGCAAGCAGTTGGTGCTACTTCTCCATTCCAGGTTGGATTTAAATATGTGGCAGAGCAAAATGCTTCAATATTCGGTCTCCCTGGTGGGCATGGAAGACAATTCCAAAAAAAAAAAAAAAAAAAAAAAAAAAAAAAAATGGATGAAAATGCAATTTCAGAATTTATTTGAGGCTCTCCCTTGTTTGGGGTATTGATTTGAAAATCAACACCCCCCCAAGGAAGGGCAAGGTGATCTCTGATATTTTATTGCCTGTAGCAAAGGATAAAATGATTCTCTGTCCATTCTAGATATAGAAGCCAACTGGAAGGGCAGTTTCAGCACTGCTGATGGGATAGCGTGCTCCGATTATCATCATCACCACCACCACCACTACCCACAACAAAAAGCAACAAATCCAATGATGGCAGGTTCATCCAGAGGTTGAGAACAGATGGCATGGTAGACACACAGCTGTGTTCTACAAGACAGGAAAATGGCCAGAGGGCTCAAGACAGATGGCTGAACAATGTGCTTCCCAAGGCCCTGTGCCTCCTGAGATGGCTCCCATCCTCTACCCAATGGTCCACTGCCACTACTACATTACACTTCCTGCATAAGCTTATCCTTGGTATCAAACTAGATGACACACTTGGCATATTTTTTTAAATCCCATTATCTCAATGGGTAAAAAAAGGTTGTTTCTCATACCATGTGATTTTCCTCACCTACATATCTTGCATATAGCATGCTTTATTTTGTTATTGGACAGTGGAAGGTAAACATGAGTTTAGTTTCAAGCCTGGCTGCTGAGGTGCACATCTCAGAAAATCCCACTGTAGGAGGGGAAATGGATTAAGCAGAGGAAATACCATTTCCTTTAACAACTAGTTTGACCCTCAGTTGTCAGCTGAAAGGTAAAAGATGAATATGAAGGGAAGAGCCAAAGTGACGATTCAAACTTGCCAATGGCTCCCATGGGGAAGAAGCAGATAAAGGTTGAAGCCTTTGCCAATCATATTGACTGAAAGGTACTTGATTCTTGCTTCAGCCATTGTTAGCCAGGGTTTAATGATCTTTGTGTTGCATCTCTTAGACAAATTCTGAACTATAGAATCACACATTTCGGAGGGTGAAATGGCTCCTGCACTTGGCAGCAAACCATAGCATCTCCGTTAGTGTGATAAATATAGGCAATGTGTCATTTATGTCCTATTACTACAACCTGCTTGAAATGTTCTTGAAATACCCTATTTTAATTTGCTTCTGGAGCTTAAATTTTGTTTTGGAAAAAGGCCATGGAAATTCCACTATCCTCTCCCTTCTTTGGATGCAATTTTCTTATGCTTTGGATTTATTACTGACAGTTAGTATCTGACCTTGATTATCATATTTATACACTGCAAATGGAAAAGCTAACATGGAAAGCGCCACAACAATCTTGTGTCATGTTGCTTAACCCTACAAGGGATGGAAGTGTTGGCATTCCCATAATCCGTATCTATCTTGGAGTTTCTGTCTTCTTGGAAATGAAGGTGGTGGAGGCCAGGGAGGTTAAGACAGCCAGAGAGTGGGAGAGAGGGAGGGATAGTTTGGAACCTTCAGTCTTTCAAAGCCTGAGGGGGACTTCCCAAAATGGTCCTGAAAGGTCAGAACAGACTTGGCCATGGAATGCTGACTAACTTCATAGGGTAGAGGAACAAGCCAACATGGAAGGAGAAGAATAGAAGGAGAAGAACAGAATAGAGTGGCAAAGAGGAAGCAAATCGTCTTGTTACATTTTGTGGCAAGTCCCACCTGCCCTTCACTAAAACCTACCTTTGCTTTTACACCAATGTGAGTAAGAGCTTTCCGTGAACCTTCAATGTGTAATTAATACCTGACTGTGAATCCCACATACCTGCACTGAGTCAAGCAGATGTGTTTGTTTTGGTTGAAGGCCTGAGCTTAATGTTGAATGAAGTGCTGTTGCTTACAGATAATCAATTTACACAGCTTCTAATATCAGGAAAGAGGCTTTCCCCCCCCCCTCCAATGCATGTATTTCACACTGTTCCATACCTCTTTGAGTACAGTATTCCGCGGTGTTTGAGGCATGTCAAACACAACTTTGCCAATAAGAGGCATGTTCAACTCATATTTAGCTATAAGAGGTACACAGAAGGGTAACTACAGCTCACTATTAAGAGTGTAGTGGAGTTCTATGGTTTTGACAATGAAAAGGTTGAAGTCCAGAAATTGAAAGATAAAGCTGCAGAAATTGAGATCGCACATCCTCTTTTTCTAGGCTTATGACATTGTTTTCCATGAACACTCTTTAGGGCATAGAAAAGTGGGGCAGGATAGATCCCATAGACCAATCAGAAAAGCAAAAGAAACCAAAATCTTTTCTTTGGACCAAAGTAGAACCCAGCCAATTTTATTTTGAGTGTATGTGTGTGCCTCTCCATTCATCTCCCCATCTCCTGAATATTTTTCAATGCCTTCTGTATCCCAAGGCATTTGAGACAAGAGAAATGGTATCTACGTAACCCTCCCACCAACCCCATAAGAAAGCTGGAGGTTGGAAGTTATGGCTATATAGCCACATGAATTAGGGCCTGGTATGCAGATTTCTTTCTTGGTAAATGCCACATCCAATGATGCTCAAGATAAATAAACGGGCCATCGTAGATCTTAGATCTTTCATATCAGTTATGTTAAGAAAGCCAATTCATACATACAGCACCCAGACCTCAAATAGTCCTGATTCACATATGCATGTTCATCCTTTGAAGACTGCAAATTCAGGTGATGTCTCATATGTATGAGTGGGACATCATATGGTTCTATCAAATGGTGTCCATTCACACCACTGGTTATCAAATGCACAACCATCAAGCACAAAGAAAGCAATGAATTGCTTGCACATGGGAGAACCAGTCCTTCACAACCCAAAACTCATGAAGGAGTTCATTCCAGACAACCAGGGCATTTAAACAGCTCCAGTTTCATTGCTTCAGTGTACTGCATGAGTTTCCTCCATGATGAAACACATGTCCATTATGTGCTTCTGAAACATTTTCAAAAGTGAAAACAGAACACCTTTGCTCTTTATGTATTATTTAGCTTAAAAGGATCAGGCATTTCCATAACTCCGAATAATGCATGAGGACTTACATTCCCTTCTTTACTTTTTGGAAAGTGCCATTCATATTGCAAAATGTATCTTTGAAAGTTAAATAGGGTTGAGGCACATTTTCTAATGCCAACAAAAACTAATTGGCTCTTGGAAAAATATTAATTCTGTACACCAGAAAAAGCACAGTATTTCCACAGACCTATGCTTTCCCACTAATTTGAAGTACATTTTAAATCCATCTTTATCTACTTAAAAAAAGGATGAAATAAAAGTTACCTCTGTAATAATGAATAAGGAAGGGAGGTGAAGGTCATATTTTTATGCTTCCTTATATGCATTTTGTATGTAATGCAAATAAACCATGATCCACTTAAATGGCAAGTGGAATTAATATGATAGGAATTCATGAACTGAGACAGATGTAGCACATTTTCCCCAGAAGTAGTACGGGAGCTACTCTCATAGCTTAATAGTCTAGAATTGGACAAACCGTCATTAGATATGGGGCAAAATCATCCCAAAATAGGGCCAAAATGGCAGTGATATTGCTGTCCTAACCTGATTGTTCAGGATAGCCTGGTCTTGTTAGAGGCTCTGTTGCAGAACAGCCTGTGACAGTATGTCAGATGCTAGACCATTCTCTATGTCTAGAGCTAGCTCTAATAAATAACAATAAACAAGAAATCTCTTCCAGAAGATCTAAAAAATCAAAGGAAAATCCAAGCCTAGATTAGGAATGCTGAATGACTACAGTATCTGACCAGGAGAAAATAAAAGAAAAAGTGGAAGCAGTATACCAAGGAACAAAAGTTTGATGGACTATCTTGAAGATGAAGCCAATGATGAAGAACCTGCAGTTCTAGAAAGTGAAATCGAAACTACTTTGAAAGCATTAGGATGAAATAAATCACTAGGGGTAGACAGAATACTAATAGAATTATTTCAAGTCACAGAGATTAAATCTGTCAAAATCCTGACAAAAATATATCAACAAATATGGGAAACAAAACAATGGCCCACAGACTGGAAACTCTGAATATACATTACAATCCCTAAGAAAGGAGATGCCAAGGCATTCAGTCACAATGGGACCATTGCTTTTATTTTGTCATGCAAACAAAGTGATGTTCAAGGTGTTGCAACAAAAACGTATGTGATATGTAGCAAGAAATGCCTGATGTTCAAATTGGCTTCTGGAGCACAGCAAATAATTTTACAGTCTATACTTTACAGACTACAGCAAAATCTTTGACTGTGTGGATCATGAGAAATTGCGGGTTGTCTTGTACGAAATCGGTACTCCTCAGCGTACACTTGTATAGATCCCTATAGGCAAAGGTATCAGACAAGGGTGTCAGCTTAGGAGACCAAATACAAGATGAAATGACTCCTTAAAGGAAGCCACAGGCTTGTGTTTACTGAGCATAGCTGTTGAGGACAGGGCATTTTGGAGACAGTTCATTCATAGAGTTGTCATTAGTCAGAAACCACTTGACAGCACATAACAACAACAGAGGAAACTTTTACACCAGAAGAAATAGGAGCTCACCATGAAGGGATTGGGGCTCTATACTGGATGGTGTCCATCAGGGTTGCCAGGAAGATGTGATGGTTGAATTAAGATGGAGTCAGCTTAGTGCTGTAGCAAGCCAGGGTCCTGGATAGGAGTGCAGCTTCTGAATCTCATAGTTAGATTTCAGAACCATGGACAGCACTTCTCCAGCTGGGTCAGAAAAAGCAGGTTTCCTTAAATATGGTCTAGGAGCACCCCTCGTAGTTTATTGTAGATTTAGATGAGGTGGAGAAACATTGACCCTGCAGAACCTTTGGATTGACCTCTCAGGAGTGGTTTTTTTTACATACTAATAATAAGGAATTTTGCTTTGAATTTTATTGAAAATGTTTTGTTCCCCATGTATATTAATCAACTAAGACTGCTGTCAATATGGTATCTTGTAGATCCATTTTGTGGATCTCATAGTGGTGTGTCTGAAGGTCAGCTATGCACAAAAATATACCCCTTTCCCATGTATTGCCAAGGACAGGATCGAAGTCTAACCATAATCATATTTCAGCTTCGCAGAACCCTATTCTATATTTGTGGCTGATAAAGGCATTATCACAAGTTGGTTCTAATCATCTTTGTTCCAATTTCTTGGCAGCCCAAACCCAGAAAAATATTTTCTCCAAATAGCATTCATTCAGATACTGGAAAGGAAAGGAAAAAGGGAGATATCAAATGCCCATGCATGTGTTGTGTGTTGTGTGTGTACTAGAAGATTCACATAAGAGGCAGACCTGGAAATCTGTTCTCTCTCTCTCTCTCTCTCTCTCTCTCTCTTTACATGGATCAAATGCAATATGTTTTCAGAAATGGAAATATTTCCACACTTTTTAATATGTAAGGAAATTCTATGTGATGGGCAGCAATGTAAACTTTAGCTGGTTGGTTGGTTGGTTATACTGAAGGTGTGGGGGGTACTGAACAACCCATTGAGTTTCTTGGCTTACCATGGATTTGAACTTGAGTTCTCTGCATTCTTTGTCTCTCATTATGACACCCCTTTTCTCAGAAGACTCCCAGGCAATGACTATCAAAGCTGCCTGCTTTCACTGCAATGTTTATGTTACTGTGAAGGCAAAATATATGGTGAATTAGCAGACTGCATTCTCATTTACATGATCCACTGGCATATTTTCAAAAGTTATCAAGATGTGCTGGTAAATGTTCAAAATTGCTCTGAGGTAAAGGTAAATCTGAAGATCCATTCAATGTGTTGGCTAAATCACCAGATTTAATCCTCATTTCTATCATTTACCCTTAAATGTCACCATTTTCCAAGCTTGTCTAGAACAAGCTCGGTGATGAAGTAATTTCTGACTCTTGTTAAGCCTTGACACTATGAAAGAAAATTGAACATTGCCCAAGAGGCATCCCCTTTAAATCTGACAATGCATAGTCAACATTAAAACTGTAGTAGAGACAAAAAGTTATTATAAAACTGAAATGTGTAGCTAAAACCCCATTCCCTTTCACAATGAGTGCTCTTTGAATTGATTATGGTGAGCTTGCTTAAGTGTTTGGGGACTGCGTCTCCATCATAACCTTCGGGGAACTTCCCCACCCTTTCCTGAAGTAGAAGTGTAATTCATTTTCCATCGTTCAAATATAGTGCTCTTATCAAATAAAAATTCATATTTAATAGAACATTGTAACAGTGCTCCTTTTAATATTCGAGACTTACTCTCCTTGGGCTCTGCAGCTTAATGAAAAGACAGTGAAAGAAAAAATTGTTCTACCATGTGAGGTGCTTGTAATACAGAAAAGACTTTATTTCTCCCTCATCTGGGAAGTTGTAATCTATGATTAACCTTTATGCTAAGCATTCTACAGGTCGCGGAACAAATGATGGAAAGCTGGTTCTCCGTGGCAATTGCCCCCTCCTCCAGTAACATCTGGTTGCCAAGACCATATAGATAGGATAACAACATGGTTCATTCCCATTGTTCCCATACATATACTGATCCATAGAAGGAGTTTTCTGAAAGATTACAAATACTGTTTGCATGCTGAGTTCTGAAACTTGGTTTCTGGGCCAGTAAGCCATGGTTACTGTATGTTACTTCTGAATGGTTCAGTGTTTTACATATCTGACTGCAGAGCCAGAGGTTGGGAGTCCAATTCTCTACTGTGCCTCTTTGACAAGGGCTGGACTTGACAATATCTAGGGTCCCTTCCAGCTCTGCAGTTTAAAGGTTATTATTCAGAAATACCAGGTACAATCAATCAAAATTATAAAGCATTGACTTCTCTTATATAACAGATCCAAATTTTCAACCAAAACTAAATAACTGTCAAATATTGATGTACAGTGGTGCCTCGCAAGACGATTTTAATTCGTTCTGTAAAAATCATCATCTTGTGAAAAAAATCATCTTGCGAGGTTCCCTATGCATCGATCTCAAAAAAAAAAAAGTCTTGCGAAGCATCGGTCTTAAAAAAAAGTCTTGCGAAGCACAGTCATAGAAAAAAATGTATTGCGAGGCACCATAGTGATCGCAAAAACCAATCATCTTGCGGGTTTTTCATACCACAAGGCAATTGTCTAGCGAGGCACCACTGTAGTACATTGGTGTTCCTAATATCACCAGGTTTTGTAGCCCTGATGATATTTCTGAAATCTGCAACTTCTTCTTCTTCTTCTTCTTCTTCTTCTTCTTCTTCTTCTTCTTCTTCTTCTTCTTCTTCATCATCATCATCATCATCATCGTTGATTGATTGATTGATTGATTGATTGATTGATTGATGATTGATTGATTGATTGATTGATTGATTGATTGATTGATTGATTGATTGATTGATTGATTGATTGATTGATTGATTGATTGATTGATTGATTGATTGATTGATTAACAGAGGTGAAAGAATTTGCTTTTTTGGACAATATCTCCAAAAACTTCTAAGTTAACATTTCTACTTCCTTGTTGGCTGGAATCTGCAAATTTCCCCCCAGACTATGGAGTGCCCTCCCGACTGAGATTCATCTGGCACCAATGTTGATGACATTTCAGCACCAGGTCAAAACCTTCCTGTTCCAGAAGGCTTTTAACTGAAATAATACCAGCTGTTGGTCTGATGGCAGTTTTTAGAATATATATTTTAATTGCATTTTAATTATTTTGCCCTTTTATTTTGCCTTTTTATTGTACTTTAAATGCTGTAAGCCGCCCAGAGACCTTCGGGTAGTGTGGGAGGCATATAAGTTAAATAAATAAATAAATAAATAAATAAATAAATAAATAAATAAATAAATAAATAAATAAATAAATAAATAATAAGTGTTCAAAAAGGCTTTCACTGCTGGGATCCAATGGTTGCTGTGTGTTTTTCAGACTGTTTGGCCATGTTCTGGAGGTTTTTCTTCTTAATGTTTCACCAATCTCTGTCAGCCACAGAACATGGCCAAACAGCCTGAAAAACCCACAAAAAGCAACCTCTGTAAGATTTTTCAGGGCATTGCTACATCTCAACACCCCTCTCTCTGCCAAATTTCTGCACATCAATCTAGAAAATATGTTTTAATATGTTTGTTGTTATTAGATGATAGTATATTTTCGATTTTGGATTTTTTTCCCTCAATGCTTTGTGAGCAACCTTAATTCTCTTTTTAGTAGAAAAGTGGGTCATAAAAATAAATTGAATGAAAAGAACAGTACAACTAAGGTAGACCCACTGAATGAGCAAGACGTACAAAAGTAGAGTAGCGTAGAGTAGAATAGACATGGGTATGCAAATACAAATATTGGCAGCACAGGTATCTAGGAAATCCAGTCCCTCCCTCCTGAACCAGCAAATCTAATTACTGGTTGTCATATAGAGCACAGAGCCATCATCGTTCCTATCATGCCAATTGTGGAAGTAGCCAAGACAGCCCTTCCCAACCTCCCTGTGGAGCTGATTACTCAGCAGCTAAGCAGGGAGTCTCATCGTCCTGCTTCTTCACCTGTGTGGCCGGCTGCAGGGGGAAGGCGAGGAGGCACTGGCCAGGCTACTTCACAGAAACAACACCAGCCATGGGCGCCATTCAGCTACCAGCAATTGGACCTGTCAGTTCAGAGGGGAGGGACTGGACTTCCCAGGCAGCAGTGCTGCTAATATTCACATTCATATCCCCAGGGATATGAATACAAATATCCCATGTCTAAAGTAGAGACTTAACAAGTCCATTCACTCAGTGGGTCTCCTCCAGTTGGGTTAACCATTGAATTTATCTTATTCATAGACTTCAATAATCAAACTGTACCAGTTTGTCCAGGACTGCATCCTACCTAGACAGGGGACAGTGGGAGACATAACTCTAAGGCAGAGCAAACATTTGGCATGCAAGGAATGCTAAGTTTGATCTTCAATGTCTCTATTTAAAATTATCAGGAATCAGTTGATCGAAAATAGAGTTGCCTGAGGCCCCAGAAAACCTTTCCAGTTAGAAAATGAAACATAAGGTCCAGTCAGTGGTTCCCAGCCTCAGGGTACAAATGGCTGGTTGCCATCTTCCAATGGCCTCAGCCAGCCTTACCAACAATATAGAATTCTAGGAATTGTAGTCCAAAATCTACTGGAGACCCATGAGAAGGGAAGCAGTAAGCCACATGACCAAATAGTCTACTCTAGTATAAGTCAGCTTTCTATATGCTTATTACATTAGCCAATTAGTCAAATCTTATGGATCTGTGTCTTGATAAATGTAGTATGTACGGGACTGGTCTTAGCAGCAACAAAATGCACAAATCCTGTACTTTTGTCGGGCAGGTAAAATGCTGCAAGAAAAGCAAGAACCTCATTCCTTTAATGTTGTACTCTTCATGTGGAAGAGGAAACTTGTTATGTGGAAACTATTGCCTTTTCCAGTTGCCTTCACCTGATAATTGTAAGGCAGTCTAGAGAGACAAACCTATCTGCAGGTGACCACAAACAAGCTAGACAAAGGGACCATCTATTACTGTGACAGATGACTTGGAAATGAGAAGAAAGGAGGCTTGGTCCCAAAAGTTCAGACTGAAACCTGATTGCAGAGGATAGAAGGGGAAAGTGCAAATTTCACAAGAGATATCCAAATGTTCAGTGGATACTTCCATGGGTCCACAGCAGAAGGTATGCTTGTGTGAATTTTTACAGACATCTGGTTATTCTTCATTGTTCTCAGTGGATAATACCCACTGTTTTGCTGTTGGGATATTGCATATGTGTTCACTCACACCATCCATAATAACAAGTAGATTTCTTTCTAGTCTTTTGGTGAGTTTCTTTCCATATATTTACTTTTTCCTTCCAAATGTGACCATGTATTATTAAACGAACACAGATCCTTAGAATCAAATATGCATATTGCTTGTTTCCTTGCTTGCTTGGTTAGGGAAAGCGCGAATCAAGAATATTTGCGCTATCTTTAATTTATACTGTCTTTACCTGCCAATGTACATAATTAAAAGTACTTTGAAATGCCCTCTATAAACCTGTTTTTCATTTTGAGCGCTTTGTAATCCAGAGATTCCCAGGGTGGTATAGTGGATGGAGTGACAGACTCCAGGATGCTGGAGAACAGGGTTTGAATCTCCACTTGGCCATGAAAACTCACTGGGGGTGTGGAACTGGTAAAACCATTCCTTAACTATCTCACTTACCTTGAAAGTCCTTTTAGGGTCACTATAAGTTGGTTTTGACTTGACAGCATGTAACACAGTCCCGAGAAACCGTTTTCAGCACCATTTCAGATATTTTCCTTGCAATGAGGGAACTCTCCATCTGTCTGCGTTGTTCCCTCTTTATATCTTACGAAAAAGGAGGCAATGAAATAAAAGCTTCCTTAAATAGCGAGGACATGGGGGCACTGAGCTCATGCCCTTTTTTTAATTGCTACAGCAGCCCCTTAGATTGCAAAAAAAACTTTTTTTTAAAAAAGAGTGCTTGCTGTCTTGATCTTGTAGCAGTGATGAGACATTCTGTGGGCTTGGAAACTTCTTATCATGGCATTTTCTCATGTCAGGACATTCTAAATCAAGAGAAATGAATAATCTGGTGGAGGTTCTTCACAAACCAAGCCTTGTTCTTTTCTGATTCTCCTCCTCCAACTTCCTGTCACTGTGGTTGACCCTGACATGGGCAAAGGGAGAGAATGTGGGAGAGAAGAGGGATGGAATCACATCAGCCACAGACTCCATATGACGTGCAAGCCTGATCTAATAGTCCCTGAATCCTCCTCCAAATACTTTTTGAAACACAAGATAATTGCAGCTCTGGAAGTTCTGCCAGCATGGACAAACTGCACTGCTGGAAGCCTCTGTGTGTTGTTTTTGTCCACAGTTTTTTTTTTTAAATGGAAGTAATCTTTTTTTTTCTCACTTGTAATATTCTCAGAAGAGCATGGTGTGGCTGGCCCTCAGTGGGTCTGGGATGTATATAGAAATTTTTTCTCAAGCCTCTGAGAATGGGGTCCTTCCTCTAATACAGGGGTCTCCAAACTTTTCAGTATGAGAGCCGCATCATGCATTTTACACATTTTGGGGGACTAAAGGAGGGAAGGGCAACCCAAGTGATTCCCCCACCCCCGCTGTCTTTGCAAAGACAGTGGGGGATCGCTTAGATCAGGTTTGCTCCTCTTCCTATCCCTGCTGGGGCATCGGAAGAGGAGGGAAGGGGGACCCAAGCAATTCCCCAAAAAGGCAAGGTGGGCCAGATGTGGCCCATAGTTTGGAGATCCCTGCTCTAATACGTAGCAACTATCACTTATTCTGTTCTAATATCCTCTCTTTAACTACTACAATGGCCCTTCCAAACAACTCCGTTGGGGTGGGTCACATGATGTAAATGGGGCCCTAGAAGGTTCAAGCATAGCCTCCCAGCACTCATTGAGTCCTACTGCCCCAGTATCAATCCACAGCCTATCAAATTGGATGGAAAACATCCTTTCTGCCCTGCACTAAGTGGGAAGCAAATTCCCCATGTTTTGAGGTTTCTAAGCACCCTGGGCGACATACATCTTCCAAAATCTAGCCACTACAAAATGGGCCGAGGTTGCACCTCTTTTTTGCACACTGAACTACACCTACTGTATATGATACACTTAGGAACGGGGGAGATTTTTTTAAACATCCACACTTTTAAGTGAACCAACCAAATCCACTCCTTCCTGGACTGATATGCCTTTGGAAAACAGATATACTTTGATTTGCATCTCCAAATTTTATGATGCAGTCCCAGTTGTGGACAAAAAGACATTGGTGAAGGGCTTTTGCAAGCCAAAAAAACTGTAGATATTTGGGGAAAGGCACACAAAACTGCATCCATGAAGGAAAGATGCACAGAAGATCTGAATATTATAGGAGAACATATATAGAATTTGTTCAGTGGAGGAAGCTTTTACTTTGGCATCTTAGGAAAGAAAAAGATGCATAAAATGAAGGCAATTTGCATTATTTAAAAATATTAGCAGTTTCAGAAATCCAGATTCACACCAAGTATGTATAAAGCGACAATGGGCAAAAATAAAAAAAATTAAAAAAATAAAAAATGAAGTGAACTGCCCATTTTTGGATGAACTTGAGGGCATTTCTGGGCTACAAAGATACTGATATTGGAGGATGAACATGCAGAAAGATTGAGGAGGAGGACATAGCATCACAAAACAGCACTACCTTCTGCTACTTTTTGTTGTTGTTATAAATACAGTTTTACTATTCTTAATTGTTTTGATTTGCATTCCTCCAATCCTTCTTTGGAGCCATTAAGGCTGAAAGGCAGCCTATAAATACAACAGAACAAATAGAAGGTAGTCCTGTAGCATCTTAAAAACTAAAAAATTTACTACTGCATAAACTTTTGTGAACTGGTGCCTACTTCATCATTTAGTCCACAGAAACGTAAGACTCAATAAACTAGTCTTTTAAGACAATGCATGGCTGTTTATTGTTTTTTCTGTAAAGAAGTAATTCCCAGCACTATCTCTTTGAAAATAATAAGCTAAGAGAGTCAGACTGTAGATGTATCTAGATTACACTATTACATCATTTTTAACTGATGTGGTTCCATCCTTAGAAATCTTGTTTGGTGAGATTCTCTGCAGTAGTTCAGAGACCGCACTAGAACTATCGAACAAGGGATCCTGAGCATCTCACCAAACTATACATGATGATGGTGTGACATTTAAAAAGTTAGATTAAACTAATAAGAATTCTGCAGTGCAGGTACACCTTGAGAATTCTTGAGCTAAAAAATACTTTTCTAAATAATATCCAACTCTGGAGACCTAGAGTTCTTAATTGAATCAGGAGCCTGCCAGAACCACTGACTGATCTAAGCAATGAAGAAACGACAGGAGGAAACTAACTAGTGTGGTTTAATAAGAGAAAGATAGTCAGAGAGAGGTCGTTCAGGACCACGGACAGAGGTCAATCTGAGTCTATTAGAAATGGAACTTTCGTTAATAATGAAAAACAACACAACACAGCCTTTTGATTTAATGTTTGGATTCTTTCGCTTATTTCCAAAAGAGCTTCTTACATCCAAATTATTCAGTTTAACAAATGAGAGTAATCCCAGACGTTTCAAATTTCATTCAGATGTCCTCAATTATTTGACCCACGTATCACTGCATCCATTTCTGAAACTGGCTAACATCCTCCTTTGCACCCAAAGGCAATTCATATGATCTGGAAACAACTTATTTTTAGTTTGGATGCACTGGGTGCTGGCAACATCCTGTCATGCTCGCTGCTGCTGATGGTGGTGGTGGTGAATATAAAGTAGTGCCACCCTGTTTGTCACGAGTAATGTCCCTGCTGACAAATTGACAAAAGTTGGAGGGTGGTGATGTGATTATAAATATGAACCTCAAAGGACTTTTAGTGCCTTAGTGGGTGTGGTGATCAGAGATTTTTCTTTCTCATGTACAGTTGTTGCTCTTCACTTTTGGAGTAGCGGAGTGCTGTCTCATCCCTCTTTTCTGAAGTAGTTTTCAGGGTGCTGTAGGACTTTTATTTATTCTAGCCCAGAAACACAAATGCAGGGGAAAGAAACAAAAGAATTTATTTATTTATTTTTTTTATTTTTTTTATTTATATCCCACCTATCTGGTCGGTTAAGACCACTCTAGGCAGCTAGACCACTCTAGAATCCAAAGAAGCCTTTTTAAGAAAAAAAAGAGGTCTCCGAATAGCCCAAAAAAGAATAAGGCACCCCCCAAAAGAACTCAAAATGAATGAAACCTGGACATTTTTTTCCCCAAGCACATGTTTCAGGCTCTGCCCTCTCCTTTAAAAAATGTACGACTTCAAAGGAATTCTGGCTTGGATATTGACATACTAACTATTGTGTCTCCCGGATCTCATGCTCATGGTTGTTACATCATTGGAAGTAACCATTCTTGGCCAGTCAAATCTGAAGGCTGCAGCTGCTGGGCACCAAGGTTGAGGAACCTCAGTTTTACTGATTCAGGAACATGGGCTCCGTTGTGGGCTTAGGTTCAGTAGTGGGGCTGGAAATCAGTGCCTCCTTGGGCATAATCCCTTCTATGACCCTGTCCAGGCCATTATTCTACTAGATCATCCCAGAGGGCAAGACATGTAATAAAGGGCTCAAGTTGCAGGGACTGAATATCAGGAAAAACTTCCTAACTGTTAGAGCAGTACAACAATGGAACCGATGACCTCAGGAGGTGGTGGGTGCTCCAACACTGGAGGCATTAAAGAGAAAATTGAACAACCATCTGCCAGATCTGCTTTAATTTGGATGCCTGCCTTGAGCAGGGGGTTAGACTTGATGGCCTTATAGGCCCCTTCTAACTGAATTATTCTATGATCTATTATTCTGTGATGCACAAAACATAAGAAGAACCCTGATGAGTCAGAGCAGGGTCTTGTCCACCATAGCAGATATTTGTGGGAAACCCAAAGGCAGAATTAACCTCTTCCTGCATTTGTTCCCCAGAAAGAACACAATAAGCAGTATGAATTTTTGGCCCATTCCATGCATTATTGCAAACTCTGACTGGCAACAATGATTCTGGTAGGACTCATTTCTAGCAGTAGCTGGTGACTCTGAGGATTGGAAGTGAGGCTTTCTGCAAGCAAAGCAGATGTTCTACCACTGCGCAACAACCTCTCTGGTATTCAGAGAAGTAATTCCCCCATTTTGCAGGCAGCATATGCAACAGTCATCATGACGAATAGCCACTGATAGCTTTAGCCACTATAAATTTGTCTAACCCCATGTTAAAGCTATTCGCATTCAGAATTATAAGCATACCTGGTGGTAGAAAATCCTACAGTTTATGTGCTATGCAAAGAAGTATTTCATCACAACTCAGCTTGACTGAATCTCAGTTTCTCATGTGATAAAAAAAGAAGAGACCACCATCTTTCAATCTGCTTTCTACACATAATGGGCAATTCTCTAAATCCTGGTCATGTCCTACATTGCTCACTCTTTTAACAAATCCAAAGACCTAGGATAGTTAAGAGTCCTTTTATTTTTCTAAATAGTAGCTTATCAGAATCCACAGGTTTCTTCCTTAATAAGATGAAAAGAACTGGAGAATTTTTTTTTAAAAAAAAAATCAAATTCAAAAGCCTTGAGTCAACTCACAGTCCATTGTTCCTGATGTTCTCCTTCAGAATCCATAACAAAACAACAGAATACTCACCATCTGTTCAAAGATAAGTGGAAATAAGCCTGTTGTCAAATGTATTGATGATTTGGTGACAATTTTATGGTGTATGAACATTTTCGTGTGTTTTCTGTTATGACCAACTTTCCCAAATGTATATACCTCAGACCCATTTCTCCTCTGCTTTGCTTCCTTTTTTTCTGAATCGTACAAAGGAGACCACTGCATTGATCTGAATCAATGGCACATACTTGTTATTTTCTTTCAGTTTTTTTCCCTTCCTTGTATCTTGACAGACCTGAAATATCTATTACTCCCTCTTTTTTTCCCTTGCTGGTGCCTCCTTCTGCCCATGCATATTTACACACCCATAAAAAAGGCCTTCCCCATTTCTCATAGGCAATTGATGTAATTTTCATTTCCAATTCTACAGTGTCACAAATGGTTGAATCATCACAACCCTTTTCCACATCTCATTTCAGGCTGCCAACAATCCAGAGCTGTTGTCATCCTGATTTAACAAAGCTTGCTGATGGCTGGAAAGGTGTTCAAGGTATCAATACAGGGTGAGCTGGATTATCCTTATCCAATGGGGTGGGGAGTCTGTTTTAAAAACCCTTCTTCTGTGATCATTCCCATATGATTTTTTTCCATCCAACTAGACCTAGAATCAGTGGCCTGCTTAGGATTCAGAAGCACAATTCGAGACTCACATGCTAGCGATGGTACCTCTTAACAACAAAAGGGAGATTTCATGTGCAGCTGACCCATTCAATAGACAGTTGGCTGGATGCATAGGAGAACACTCTCTGGCCCAAATTGTCACACTGGTTGCACTATAGCAGCATGAATGGCATAACTTTTGCATGCAAATTGCCCCAAGATATTACCATAGATATTTTCAGCTGCTTTCTAAGTGTGCAACAAATAACGAATTACAAATGCAACTACAAATACTTTATTTCTTTGTAGCTGATCAGGCTGTACACAAGAGCACAGATTAAACCACTTTTAAAATAGTATTTGGCATCTCATGTAAGTACATCTAAACAAGCATAAAACACATAAAATAATGAAATAACAGTAATAAAATAATAAAATAAGCGTTCTCAGAAAAGAATCAAGAGGCGTGATTAGCTTGAAAAACTTGTGAAGGAAGCTGTAAGTTCCATTTTTCCATGGCTCGTTTAACGACTTTAGTGGTCGTATAGAATATATAGTAGTCTGTGCTGGCTAGCAGGAATAGGGCTGTACATAAAGGAAAAGTCTTCTTGATCCCTGCTCTTAAGGTTTTAAGATATTTTCTCACTTAGATCTGTGTACAGAGGACATTCTGTTAGAAAGTGTACCATGTCCTCCATTTCAGAGCATCCTGCCTCACAAATATGGGGGCAGCTTTCCAAAAGGCAAGGAAAAACCTTTGCATATCCTATTGGAGCAGCAACAAACTACAGATGCCATAATAGTCTGGATATCAATATCATATAATCTATTAATGATATATTGTCAGCAGCCCCATTTCCCCTTCTGTGGAGGTAGGCTGGGTGTAAAACTCAGCTTTGATATAATTGTGAATATCTTAGCTGCCCACGAGTCCCTTCCCATTTCTTCATATGCTGGTGAGACCAGCAGTGGGGCCATATGGTACACTATCTTGGGCCAAAATAGCATGGCTCCTTTCTTAACAAGAGAATCTACGGAGTTGTGTAGGCAGATTCCCATGCTGTAATATTTTAAGAATCCCACACCAATAATGTATCTATGTGATTTCTCAGCTGGTGGCAATCTGTTTCCAAAAGTTATGCTCTTCGTGTAGCTACACAATAGGATTTGGGCCTCAGTGTCCATTTTTGTAGAACTTGCAAGCTTACAATTGAACCACTAATAATAATAATAATAATAATAATAATAATAATAATAATAATAATAATAATAATAATAATAATAATAACAACAACAATCATCATCATCATCATCATCATCATCATCATAACCCTAATAATCATAATCATAATGATCATGATAAGAATCATAAGAATCATCATCATCATCATCATCATCATCATCATCATCATCATCATAACCCTAATAATCATAATCATAATGATCATAATCATAATCATAATAATCATAATAATCATCATAAGAATCATAAGAATCATAAGAATCATCATCAATCATCAATCATCTTAGAAATGCTGACCTGGAAGGGACTCTATGAATCATTGAGTCTAGCCCCTTTCAAGGAGACACAGCGGGGAACTGAACTCCCAACTTTTGGCTCCACAGCCAAATACCTAAACCAATTTGGTTGCCATTCATATACCTGGCTCTATAGGCAGGCCTTCCCTCCTGTCATTGTTTAGTTCATTTTTGCCATCTTGAATCATATTAATGTTGTTGTTTTTATCTTATAACGTTATTGTTTTATGAATTTGTTAGCCACCTAGAGTAGACTTTGGACTAGATGGGCAGGATATAAATTAGTAAAAGTAATGGTTCCCCTTGATATTTAGTCCAGTTGTGTCCGACTCTAGGGCGCGGTGCTCATCCCCGTTTCCAAGCCGTAGAGCCAGTGTTTGTCCGAAGACAGTTTCCATTGTCACATGACCAGCGCAACTAGACGCTGTTACCTTCCCACTGAGGTGTTACCTATTTAGCGACTCACATTTGCATGCTTTCGAACTGCTAGGTTGACAGGAGCAGGACGGGAGCTCACTCTGTCACATGGATTCAATCTTACAACTGCTGGTCTTCCAAAATTGCAGCACAGAGGCTTCTGCGGTTTAACCCACAGCACCACCACATCCTGTGGATATAAATTAAATAAATAGAAATAAATAGAAAAATATACTTGCTTAGGGTGTATAGCAATGGAAACTCCAAACGTAGGGTGGAGAACCTGTAGCCTTCCAGATATTGTTAATATGCAACACCATCTAGGATAACCACTTGTCAGCTATTATGCAGCTAATGCCCAGCAACACCCAAATAGATACACATGCCCCGTTCTCTGTGGATACATGCTGAACACTCCACACTCACAGCATGACGTTACAGCTTTGCAAAGATTATTCTCTCCTACATCTCTTGGGTAGGAACATGAAGAAATCCTGCCAGCCTCTTGTTGCTCTTTGGAAACAAGTCATCCTGACACAGAAAGCCAGCCTGGTGAGAATTTTCCAACATCCACAATAGTTCTCACTTCCAGTGTGAGAATCAAGCATCAGCCCTTCTTTGCATTTTGTCTTTCATATTTTCTGCAACAGAAAAATGTGCCTTTGTCCTTAACACATAACATAAAGTTCACAGGGACTGGCTGATTGATCTAAAAAAGAATACACAAGCAACCCATCCAGGGCTTCTGCATTTGTCAGTGCATGCAGGAAGGTATTCCTTATCACATTTTTGATAAGGCACATTTTTTTTCAGCAATGCATAGAAACCAGTCTTGCAAAGGCACAAAAACTGTGTCAATGCTGATTTTAAGAGGACCATACCTCTTGCAGCAAGAAGAAGACTTTTCACATTTTCACGCTTACTGTATGAGGGCAAAACAAATCACGATCCAGCTCTCTATCTCTCTGGCAGGCTACCTTTGTATATTTCTGGCTGGCAGAGGAGGTGTACTTCGAGACTTCTGTACCAAAATAGCATGCTGGCTGTGTAAACTACAGGAGCACCTGGACATCACAATTTTGGATGCTTCTTTTTCCTAAATATTTAAAAAGCGGGAGGAAAGGGGGGAGGAAAAAAAGAATTACAAGGGGCTCAGGCACTATCGTCAGAAGCACAGATGCATCACAAAGCCTTTTAATAGCATTATTATTACGGAGCTGATCCAATTTCCAGCATTTTTGAAGGCTGACCTGCTTCGCTCCTTCAGAACTGGTGCCACTTCACCTGCTCTGAATATTGAGAGACATTGATTTCACCCAAAGCACAGAACTCTCCACACACAGATTATGATTGTTGTCAATGCAGAACTAATCTCGATGTCAGCATTTCTAATCCAAGGTATCTCTCTGTCTCTTTCTTGCCCACTTTCTGATGCATGGCACTAGGTGGAAATTCACAAGATATTTCATGCTGGTTTAAATAACTCATAGTGACAGGAAAGTCTCGGGCAAAAAACACAGCATAACAAAGTCCCCACCCCCACTCCAACTTCTGTACCTTCTGTGCCTTTTCCTACATTCCATGCTACCTCAATATGGTGTTAACTGAGGTCAGGGAATTATTGTGTAACCTGTGTTCCTAAGCAGAGCCCTCATGCTGTTGTGAGATTTCCACACCCAGAAGCCCTAACCGCCATAGCCAATGGCCAGGGATTTTAGTATTTATAGGTCAACTAGAGATGGACAGTCACTCATTTCCTTGTTCGTGTCAGTTTGGGCTGTCTCGACACGATGAGGCACCTTGATGGAGAGTGATAAAGCTTTGTGAGATCCCGATCCAGTAGCGAAGAGGGAGACAGAGAGCTTCTTTTCCCACCTGCCCTCCGGTTTCTTTAAGTCGTGTATTATGTTTCAAATCTCCTTTTCCCTTGATAACTAAAGTACACAATCAAATAACACATAGTCTCAACAAATAGACTACTATATTTCTCCTGCCTAGGGATGTGGTGGCGCTGTGACTTAAACCGCAGAAGCCTCTATGCTGCAAGGTCGGAAGACCGGCAGTCGTAAGATCGAATCCACATGACGGAGTGAGCCCCGTCGCTTGTCCCAGCTCCTGCAAACCAAGCAGTTCGAAGGCATGTAAAAAATGAGAGTAGATAAATAGGCACCACCACGGTGGGAAGGTAACGGCATTCCATGACTAGTCGTGCTGGCCATGTGACCACGGAAACACCCTCTCACCTTAATCCCTGCTGCCAAGATCTTCTGGCCTCACAGCCACACATGTAAAAATGGGGACTGGCTGCCCTTTGTAAAGATTGCGGTTGCAGCTTCATTTAGGGTAGGGAAGCTGTAGCTGCCATCTTTGCAAAGGGCAGCCTGTATCCCCTTAGCCTGCCTTAAGGGAATCCAGGCTGGCTTTTGCAAAGATGGCAGCTGTAGCTTCCCTACCCTAAATGAAGCCTCAGCCACAATCTTTGCAAAGGGCAACAAGTCTCCCTTTTTACACGCCATGGCTGTGGAGGCCTGATGGAGACCTCGGCAGCAGCTATTAAGGTAAAGGGGTGTTGGTGGGAGTTGGGTGGGGGCTAAGGTAGGGAAAGGAAGGGGGTGTTAGGGGTGGGGTGGCTGGCAGTGTGTGGGGGTGGCTGCCTATTGGCTTCTGATCAGCTGATCGGCAGCCAGTAGGCAGAATGGGCTTCTGTGCTATATGGTAAACTCTCCTTCAATTTGTGGGTGAATAACTCAGATTCCTGATGTCCAATTGTCACCAAAGTTGGCAGGTGTGTTGCAGAAAGACATAAGAAGCTCCATTGTGATTCTGGATTCTTTAAGTACCTGGGGGGGGGGCTTTCCTGTGGTGGTCCTATTTGTGACTAAATAACTTGGGGGTCCATGATCCAAGTTATTTAGAGTGGACGATTTGCCCAGATAGGCGGGGTATAAATCAAATAAATAAATAAATAATAAATAAATAATAATGTTCACCAAACTTTCAAGAGTCATAGAAAAGTATCTGAGGAGGCTTTCCTGCAAATATGGTCTTGCTAGGTGGTTGAGGGCCTGTGTTATAGTCATTTAAAGTGTAGATGAATCAACAGATTGAGCCATCGATTCGTCAAAATATATTTGTGTATTTATATTCGTTGATCTTGTTAACCTTGATGAATAATGGATCAAAACGAATTGCCATTTTTTTATTTGTCCCCATCTCTACTATAAACCTATCTAATGCTGATTGTTATATAAAGCTACAATCATCCTAAAGTGTGTCAATTTGCAAAATTCATGCAATAGGTGAATTGCACCATTTTGCATACACAAAAACATGCAGTTTTACTCATAAATTGCTACTGTTTGTGTTAAACATCATTCTTACCAATACAAACGTATACTGGAAGTCCAATGGATTTCTTCATCAATCTCTCCACCAATGAGTAAGAATGCACTTACTCATCATTGGCTAGTTGAAATCAGGATTCACAACATGGAAATGCTCTCACGCTGGATTGAACATTGAGGCACAAAAATCTACACAAGTGGAGAGCAGCAGCATTGCTTGCTTGTATGCCCATTTCACCCATAACTGCCCCACACAACAGCATTATTTGGAATCATTTCGAGATGGAGTATGGAGATAATGGGAGGCCTTGGGGGCCACCATTTCCTTCCCAATGCCTTCTTAATGACAACATCACCTGTAGGGAAGCAATCATCTTAGCCAAGCCAGCTCTTCCATTAGATAGAGTGAGGCAGCCCTCATGGGTGTCTGATTTTTCTAAATGTCATGAAAGGGCTGAATATATATATATACAGTGGTGCCTCGCTTAACGAGCGCACCATACAACGACGAAATCGCATAGCGAGCCCTTTTTTGGGATTGCTAATGCGATCGCTCAACGTTTTTTTAATAGGGCAAAATTCGCTTTGCGAAGACTGGTAAGCGTTTTGCTTACCGATCTTCGCAAAACGAAGCCCGACGATCAGCTGTTAGGTGGACAAAATGGCCGCCGGAAGCCCGGAAATGGCCCAAAATGGCCGCACGCAGCATTTTCGTGCCCTCGTTAAGTGAGGGGAGGGCGCGAAAATGGCTTGCGGCCATTAAGAAGCATCGCTGAACGGTGAGTATTCGGCCCATTTGGAACGCATTAAACCATGTTTAATGCGTTCCAATGGAATTCCCTGCCCCGTTCAACGATGCTTCAGCATAGCGAAGGTTAATCCGGAACGGATTAACCTCGCTATGCGAGGCACCACTGTATATTGCAACAGTCACAGCAGACAGCAAGCAAATGCTTGTGAAATGTTCTGCCTCATGTACCAAAACAATGGGCCAGGTTTCATAGGACTGGCATTTACTTTTGATTCACCTAGCAAAACATCTGCAGGCAGACTGATAGCGAGCTGCCACCCAGAATATTGCTGCTTTTATAGTCTAAGAATAGGCAGCAAGAGGGGAAGTGGTTGGCTGTCCACCAGCATCCATCTCCAAATACCTCTGCCAACAGTGGCCATGATGTGAGTGTAAAACTTTTAAGTTCTATGGGGCTATTTGCTTACTTAGATATTTATTGACAAACACCTTGCAAACACAGTTTCACAAACTGAATCCCTTCTTATTCACAGTAATGTAACAGACAACATGAGGAATTAGAATGAAAAAAAAATGCTACAATTCATGTACCCAAGTCCTGGGCAATATACAGAAGTTGCTTATAGAATTGCAAAGTCCAAGTGTGTGACCCTTTGAATTCAAATCCAGATAAAAATTCAACTCAACTGGGTTGGGAGTCCATAGAAGAGTCAGCTCCACATCTGGAATTTTGGAATCAAGTTGGCAAGGGCCTTCGCAGTTTTAGTGGCAAAGCAGCTCCACCTCTTCAGTTCTTCCACTCTTTCTGATTCAAATCCTCTTACTCCCAGTCCCACTTTTTAAAGTGCCACCCCTTTGGGCTGAACCAGTATTTTATAGGGGTTACACAAGCTGCTCCAACTAGCAACCAAGGCTGAATGTAACAGATACTTTTAGTTTAGGATTTATGTAGGTTTCTACCTACCATTTAGCAATTAATTAAATTGATCTAATCTAGTTGGGACCCATGGGTAAGTGGGAATTTGAGCAAGAGTCTCTCCAAGCTGAATCCACCAATATTTAGGCCAATATTGCTCAGCAGAATGTGTTTTATGAGATGGTTGTTAAGGATGAACTATTTGTGGCAGAAAGAACTGTGTGTACTGCCTGGTGCTCCTTGGGGGAAAGTTAAGCTGCAAATGTACATTTTATTAATAATGACCTCTAAGCCATGGCGCCTCAAGGCTTCAATGGGTGAGAGACTGATTCTATATCTAGAAACAGGGAACCCTTAAAAGGAAAATTCAGTTTGTTTGCTCTGACACAAGCTTGCCTCAGTCTGTGTTTGATAAATTATCTTCCTTTTATTTTGTAATTGGTCATTTGGGGCATAGTTGTGTTTGCATGCCCGCTGTTTCAAGCATCTAGCACTGAAAGATTTGCATTGCCTGGAGGAAAAACACTGTAACACACACACACACACACAAACACATATATACACACACACCATGCTCTTGATTTGATGTTTGACCTGTTTTCAGGATGGATTTTGGTGACCTTCCATTTTCCTGTTTGTAAACCAATGTTCCCAATACCTGTAGTACTTTCGAAACAACCTTTAAGTACAGTCTTACATCTTAGCTTGGCATCTGCCTGCACCTACTGTTTGCTGGATTGTGTTATTCTCAATGCAGTTGTCTCAAAATATCTCACTCTGTTGACTGAGTTATACAAGTGTAAATATTCAGCAGGATTTCAGCCAATATGATTTCACCACCACCAAAAAAACAAAACCTTCAGTTTCTGCACAAAACTGGGATCTTTTCCCTTTGAGAAAAACACACAGCAAGTAGAACAAAATGGATGGACTGATCACGAAGACACAGAGAAGTAATCTAGTGGTATTGCTTTCACTAATTAGAAGGCAGTAGTCCTCAAAATGGTCTGAAGCTCAACATCAAAAAAACTAAGATCATGGCCACTGGTCCTATCACCTCCTGGCAAATAGAAGGGGAAGATATGGAGACAGTGACAGATTTTACCTTCTTGGGCTCCATGATCACTGCATATGGTGTCAGCAGCCATGAAATTAAAAGATGCTTGCTTTCTGGGAGGAAAGTGATCATAAACCTAGACAGGATCTTAAAAAGCAGAGACATCACCTTGCAAACAAAGGCCACATAGTCAAAGCTATGGTTTTTCCAGTAGCGATGTATGGAAGTGAGAGCTGGACCATAAGGAAAGCTGACCGCCAAAGAATTGATGCTTTTGAATTGTGGTGCTGGAGGAGACTCTTGAGAGTCCCCTGGACTGCAAGAAGAACAAACCTATCCATTCTAAAGGAAATCAACCCTGAGTGCTCACTGGAAGGACAGATCCTGAAGCTGAGGCTCCAATACTTTGGCCATCTCATGAAAATAGAAGATTCCCTGGAAAAGACCCTGATGTTGGGAAAGTGTGAAGGCAAGAGGAGAAGGAGACGACAGAAGACAAGATGGTTGGACAGTGTCGTTGAAGCAACCAAAATGAATTTGACCAAACTCCGGGAGGCAGTGGAAGACAGGAGGGCCTGGCGTGCTCTGGTCCATGGGGTCACAAAGAGTCGGACACGACTTAACGACTAAAGAACAACAGTCCTCAAATTTACATGCACTGCACTTGCTACAAAATGTGTGAGAAAATACCTCATGAAAATGCACAAATGACACCAACCCCAGTCATTTTGGGGCAGACCAAGCCAAGAATAAAACTATCAAGTGATTCTCATTTTCCACACAGTTGACATCATAGAAGAGGGGAGCATCAACACCATTTTCTCTGTTGAAGGGGGAAGGAGGAATTTGCTATTAGTAATCGAAGCACAATAAGGTTATACTTTCTCTCTCTCTCTCTCTCTCTCTCTCTCTCTCTCTCTCTCTCTCTCTCTCTGATATTGTTTAATTTGGTTTGCTGCCCATGCAAAGAGTAGCCACAGCAACTCTGTTAGAAGTCCGGCCACCATTTTGGATCCCTCACAATGTGCTGAGCCAAACTTTATTCCAAGGTGTTGTTGAGCCAAACCTTCAACCATCATTACCCCCTCACTAAAAAAGACGAAATGACTCAGAAAATTCTGCAGAGTCATTTTTAAGGAGTTGAAGTGGAGAGAACCTCAGAAATATTCTTTTTTAAAACATCTTTTGAAAGCTTTGTTGCTCAGCTGTAGTTGCTATATGCACCATCTCTATGCATTCTTCTTAATACAACTATTTCTGTCGTTTTATGCCTTATGGCCTCTATGGGCTGTCATTTTGAAACTTGAATGCATTGTCTTTTTGCTTCCACACACACTCCTCTTCTCTTTTTTTTGGTGGAAAAAGCTTTAGACTAGCAAATGCCCTAGGAATCCTCTAGTCTCCACTAGAATACATTTTGTCATTTACACTTTGCTTCTGTATTGAAATAGATTTGACCCGTCCAGGTAGCTATGACTACCTGTGAAATACCACCTTTATATCATGATAATTCCGTAAATAACTCGTGTCATGTCTGTAAAGGATTCATAAACTGGGTGATTTATTTGTTAATGGATCAAAGCTCTCTTTTCCAGACCTGCACTTTAAATCTAATTTACCTGGGAGGAATGTTTATGTGGCTCTCTGCAGAATAAATAGATCATCTTTTCTCCAAGCCTACCAAGTAAGGGAGTCTTACTTGGGTTTTTTTTTTAAAAAAAAGGGAGAAGTTGAGTAGAAATACAGGATCATACAGTACATGTTGGCTAAAAATGGGTTGAATCTTTCCTCTTTTTCATCGTTTGGCATGATTAATAGAATCCTGGCAGCAGAGGAAATAAACCATCGTATCTCTAAATTAGCAGAACTGAACAAATAGCACTGTACTACCTGAAAATGACCTCTGTGAAAATAATGCTGCAATCGGAAAATTAAGAAGATTGGTAGAAATGTTCAGTTACTGTGCAACTCCAAAGGGCTTGGGGATTCTACCAAAATACGAGATAAAGGTGCAATTAGGACTGGACCCCACATGACCTCCCATAGAATAACAGAGGAAAGGGAGTGGCAAATGTAGGAAGGGAAAATCCTGGGGTATGTTGGCCTTTGCTCTGATGCAGCAGGATCCTGCGGATGTTTTTAGGATAACAGTCAGAAGGATTTGTTGTATCTAATGCTTCTAATAAAGAATGTAAATCCTGATTAGATTTGTCCTATTTTGGTTCCTATTCAAATTGGAATCGGATTGCGTAATAGTCTGTTCTTCCAAAGCAAAAACAAAAAACACCCTCTGGTTGATGAATGTGGGATATTGTGCTTCTGTACCCATGTTTCAAAATTCCAGGAAACGGCCCGATATTGCTGCACAATATCATGCCTGTGTTGCCAGCAGGAAGAAAGATATCAAGGGCTACATAGCAAAGGGCAGCCTGACTATTAGTAACACTTATGGTAGCAGTCAAAGAAAGCCAGAAAGTCAAAGATTTGTTTCCCTTTGAAATGGCTTTTTTCAAAGTCAGTATCACAGTTGCTGATGCCTGAACATCTTCCAAATTAAAAAAAAAATCATCTGAGACTAATCATTCTCTTTCAAGACAAGCAAGTTTGGTTTTTAAATGTATTTGCTATGTTTAAATCTGCAGACAGAAAAGGTCACCTGTGCCTGCACCAGGTGGTTAAAACAAATTATTTTTTTAAAAAATCACAAATTGAAAAACATTTGCCCAAATGTCCCCACCTTTGGCACAGAGCAAGAGCAGACGGTCTACTATATTTGTGCCAAACTTTGATGCTGATCCTAGGTTTCAAAACTGTAAATTTTTTGTATGAGGTGCACCCATTTTTAGAATTACCTTATGGAATGCTGATTTGCTCTGTTGTGCATTATCTATTGCTACACTCTTGTGCAGCAATAATACATATAGTATGTAAACTATATGTCTGGGACAAAACAGAAATTGATCTCTCTTCCCCCCCCCCCCCACTTTTTTTAAATCCAACTTCCAAAGTTTTCCAAGAATTCCTCTGGAAGAATTCTAGGAATTCCAGCCCACAGATCCAAACTTACAGACACCTACATTTTACTCACCTGAACCACTGCCTGTCTCCAACGTTATTTGGCTCTCAGAGGCCTGTGTTTTCTGCACATTAAAAAAAACTGCCACAGGGCTTCCTGGGAATTGTAGTTTCATTGTCCTTTAAGCTCTATAGAGTCAGGAAGCACTGCAGCAGTTACCTTTTTGTATATTAATAAAGGAAACAAAATGGTAAAAAAAAGCCACTCCTTGTCTTATTCTCGCCTTATTATTGCAAGGCACAAATGCTTCATAGATGAGACAATATAAATTAAGAGAACAAATAATTCCATAAGTATTTTTTACATCCCTAATTTCAGTGTAGAAAAAAAATAAAAAACTCTTAAATTGCAGTGCTATGTTAGTAAAAGCAGTAAGAATGTTTACAATTTGAGATAATGAGATGCTGATAATTAAACAAATTGGAAATGGGTTGGAAACAGGGGCCTCTGATCTCCTCTTTTGAGGAAAGATCAATGTAATTAAATTCATATCTATTCCATGCCATCTAAAAAAATTATTTTAATCCCAAGTATATTGTCATGCTAGCAGTTCCACACACAGATGAAATAAGAGTGTTTTCAACTAAGGAGAGGGTCTCCATAACAACTCCTACAACCAAGAAGAGGGCTGCCATTCGGAATTCAGAAAGTATGAAGTCAATCGAGTGGTCCATCTAGACCAAGGCCATGTGCGGCCCAGAAAAGCTCACAGTGACTATCCCAGGCCTTCGGGTCTCCTCAAAATTGCCTCAACAGTGGAGAATTGAACCACCAAAACCTCATTGGGTATGATGAAGACAATGGAAGAAGAGTGTGTTATATTGGTGGAGTACTGGCATAGCACTGGGGAAATTCAAATTATCAGTCCTTTTTCAAGCACAAAGATCTGACTAAATCACCTCCTAATCCTAAACTGGTTTCTCAGAATTTCCAAGCACACAGGACTGGTTTCCAGTCATACATTCACAGCCTGAGGGCTTGCTCGTGTGAAAAAGCCAACATGGATCTCACATCACCTAGGACTTTGGTATGCTAACACCAGTATTAATAATGAGATTGAACTCTTAATCCCTCCAATGTCAACATGAAGCCCAGGCTTCTGGAAGCAGATTTGAATTCAATTAGATTGATCATGCTGTGAATATAAAAGTGGGTTCAGTGGGGAGTGAGCTAGCCTGATATTTTGGCTGTTTCCTGAACAAGTGAGATTTATTGCTAACTAGAAATGTTTTGAATTGTGGTGCTGGAGGAGACTCTTGAGAGTCCCCTGGACTGCAAAGAGAACAAATCTATCCATTCTGAAGGAAATCAACCCTGAGTGCTCACTGGAAGGACAGATCCTGAAGCTGAGGCTCCAATACTTTGGCCATCTGATGAGAAGAGAAGAATCCCTGGAAAAGACCCTGATGTTGGGAAAGTGTGGAGGCAAGAGGAGAAGGAGACGACAGAGGACGAGATGGATGGACTGTGTCATTGAAGCAACTAATATGAATTTGACCAAACTCCGGGAGGCAGTGGGAGACAGGAGGGCCTGCCGTGCTCAGGTCCATGGGGTCATGAAGAGTCGGACATGACTTAACGACTAAACAACAACAAAGAAATGTTTGGGCGCCATAAGTAAATCTGGCTAGCACTAATTAGGCCTAATCTTACCAATTCTGTGGATTTACATGAACACATGTAACCTTTGAGGTCAATCCTAAGGTCCAGGCAGAGGTGGGTAGAGGAATGTTTTGGGGACAATGACTCCCATTATATCATATTGGGTGCAGTAATCTAGGGTTTGCAGTCCAAACATAATGGGTTTTCCAGTATGGATTTAGGTAAGTTCTCAGCAGTTGGGTCAGATGAAATACTGGTCACACTAAGGATGGTGACTTTTCAATGCATTCATGGGCATGAAAATGATAAGCATTTGGTCCCAACTCCAAGATATATCTCCAGGTAGATAAGGGTTGTTAGAGCAGTGTACCAAGGGTTAGTGGTGACAAGTGTAAACAGAACAGCTTTTGAGCTGGACACACTTGCAATGAAGCTATTACAGATTCAGACCATGGGCAATCTTCTATGTCCCAGTACTTAATAATACCAGTATTGGTTATCATGCTATGACAGATAATTTCAGCTGAAGGGTGTGACATAGCAGAACAACCTGTGTGAAGCATGACTGAAGCAGAGGTCAGGGCACTTCTTACATTTTCTGCCACAGAAAATGAAGAAATGATGGAAGATATGTAAGAGCCTTGAAGCAAACTTGGCTGCAGTAAAAGGAGGGGGGGGAGGAAAAATGCAGGATGAACAGATATTTGAGGGACAAATTCTCTGTCTCTCAAAAGTTCCCATCCTGTTTTTCAGCAGGATGACCGATTCACCAACTTCTTGCATGAAGAGAAGACTGAAACAAGTTCTTATAGAGGTAGCACTCGCCATTAGCAGTAGCACAGTTCCACTTCTTCCTCCTAACGTTTCCCCTGCCCCACACTTTGCCCTACACAAGTGGCAGAATTTATGGAGGCTGTATTCGCGAAGGCTTTCACGGCCGGGATCTAATGGTTGTTGTGGGTTTTTCGGGCTTCTTGGCCATGTTCTGAAAGTGGTTCTTCCTAACGTTTCGCCAGTCTCTGTGGCTGGCATCTTCAGAGGATAGCAAATTGTGCTCTGGGTAGGCTTGAGAGTGGGTGGAGTAGTTATGGCTGTGAGAAGGCTAGTTTGTGAGGTAGGCTATTGTCCTAATCAGGAGATGGTTGATTAATGTGTTTTGTTGTGGATGTATTGTTTTGATAAGGAGGGGAGATTATCTGTCCCTGTGGTTGATGGGTGTCATTAGCTGGTCTTTTGTGTGCAGTAATCCCCTGACCTTGTGGCTGGGTGGAGTTCGTTGACCTTTTGCACTCTGTGTTTTTGAGAGCTGGGAGCCAGGTTTTGTTGAGTTTCAGACATTCCTCCTTCCGGTTGAAGTTTTGTTGATGCTTGTGGATTTCAATGGCTTCCCTGTGCAGTCTGACGTAATGATAATGACGTTATGAAGGCTGTTAGCTGTTCTGTCAGCCTGCCAACCATTTGCCTCCCTCACAAAGTCCCATAGCACCAACCTAGAGCACGCGTTGGCAATGTATGGTCAGCAGAACATATGTTACATTCAAGGGTGCAATCAAATTAAATATTTGATCGAAAATGCCCTCTTGTGCCACCTAGAGTGTGTGTGGCCAATTTGCCATGTTTTGAGGGATATCAGTACCCTTGGTGCTCTCATGCCCCCCCCCAAAGAAACAATGTAAGGGGAACAAACTTTTACAGTGGTGATTGTAAGAGTGGAAGCAACCCCCTAAGGTCCAGGGATGGGTATGTGTAGACATTTTTTTTTACCCCCATTGCCAATAGTTCTTTGTCACTAACCAAGCTGGATGGAGTTAATAGATCAAAACATCTAGATCAGTGGTCCCCCAACCTTGGGCCTCCAGATGTTCTTGGACTTCAGCTCCCAGAAATCCTGGCCAGCAGAGGTGCTGGTGAAGGCTTCTGGGAGTTGTAGTCCAAGAACATCTGGAGGCTCAAGGTTGGGGACCACTGATCTAGAGAATTGTTCTCCACATCTGGGAGGTTCTCCACATTACATGAACTGGCCAATAAATTATGTATCAAGGATGGAGATCTTCACATAGAGAACAGTTGAGCGATGGAATACCACAAGACACAATGATAGACGCTAACTGGGGTAGACAATTTATGCAAGGCACTGATTACATTTGCTAAATATGGCATCCAGAAGCAGAGACACTCAATTTTAAGCATCAGTTGAAGGGAAGGGGTTGAGAGAGGGTGCCAGCTGCATTCATCTCTGACTTGTAGGCTTCCAGGAACATCTCATAGGTCACAGCGGGAGCAGAACGCTGGATTAGAAAGGCTTTTGGTGCACAGCTCTTACATTCTCAATCCATATTAAAATAATGTTGGAAAGCAGCATATTGAAATATGGTAATCAGATCACCCACTACAAAGCTTATTAAATACTGCTGATGCTTTGCAATGTTTTAGATATGCCACTGAATCCAGGCTGAAGCCCGATTTGATTTAGAAAGAGCAGCAGCCAATGTCATATTTCTGACTGGAGTGCAGCACATTTCAGATTAAAGCATTGCTCTCCAGAGGCTTAACTATATTGCAAATCAGTTCATAAAATATTTGCAGATATATAGGCGGCGACTTCCAGAAACAAGAGACGACAGAGCCAAGAGAATGAAGCCCAACGGTAGATGAAGGGTCAGTAATGTACAAGCAATTAGTGAACCATTGATTCATGGTGCCAGAACACTTATGAGTGTCTGGAGCAGCACTCTTTGGTTGTTTGAAGCAATCAATTTTTCCCTCTTTCGTATCCCACTCATGGGAGCGCACAAGGAACAACAGTGAACATCCCACTCAAAAGCCATCTAATCAAAGATAAACATATCAGTGGAAGATGACACCTGCCCCTCCCTTCCAGAACTTTTTTTCTCTGAAAGTAAGAACATTGTTGAGTTACAAATGGAGGCAACAGAGATAATGGTGGCTGACCCTCTAGTTTTAAAAGGAATTCATAAATTATTTTTCTTCCAGTTAAAGAGTTAGCCAACAATAGGGAAAAGTTATGTTGCAATGCGATGTAAGGACTCTAGACTTAACCCCAGTTCTCAGTGAAGAGCTGATGGGATAGCTCAGTGGTTTAAGTCTCTGGTAATGGAGCCAGTGGTTGGGGGTTCGATTCCCTTCTGTGCCTCCTGAGAGTAGAGCCAGCCTGTGTGGCTTTGGGCATGGTGCACAGAGTGCTCCCAGAAGAAGGGAATGGCAAACCACTTCTGAGTGTGGTTCTAACAGATCCAGGAAAGTCATAAAAAATTAACAGTTCATCGATTCAGGTCAATCCGAACTGGAGGGCCTAAACTTTCCTGAACCAACAAACTTTTTCCAATGTAATGACCTTCCTGGTTCATTCCCCCGCCCCACAGAACCTGCCCTCTGCCCCCTGACCCCGTTGGCTCCCCACCTTGTCCTGCCCCTGCAGTCACCATCTAGAGAGAGAGTGGTTGGACTTCCCTTCCAGGAGCTACGCCTCCTATCTGCACATATGCCCACTTCTCAGCTGAGGGGCAGCGACAGGCACAGAGGCCTCCTGGAAGCCAGCTGCCTATTATTATTCTTTTAGCAGCCAGCTTATCAAGCTATTGAGGGGGGGGGGCTCTGCAGATGTCTCCACCTCTCAGTTGAGAGGTGGAGACATCTGCAGAGGCCTCCTGGTAGCTGGTTTTCTTTAAAAAAAAAACTTTTTTTAAAAAAAAAATATATTTTTAGCAGCTGACCAATCAGGTCACTGAGAGCTCACTTCTCAGCTGAGGCTGTTTTTAAAACATTTTTGAAAGAAAAATGTTTTAACAGCTGACCTATCAGGACACCACAGGGCCTCTGTACATTCTCCCACCTCTCAGTGAAGAGGTGGGGACATGCGCAGAGGTCCCTTAGTGGCCGGCTGCCTAAAAAAAATGTATTTTTTAAAAAAATAATTTTTTAAAATAAATTTTTTAAAAAATTATTTTTTTAGCAGCCAGCTGATCAGGCCATAGTGGCCTCTGTGCACATTTTCACCTCTCAGCTGAGAGGTGGGGACATGCACAGAGGCCTCTGGCCTGCAAGGTCCAGCTGTGTCTCAAGATGGCGGCATCAGCAGAAAGAAGAGGCAGTGACAGGAAAAGACAGGGAGGCAACAGGGGCAGTGGGAATGGGGCAGGAGCATGGAGGCAGCTGGACTTGGGGGGTTGTTTTGTGTTTTTAGACAGCCTCTGGGCTGTTTTTTAAAAAATTCCCCAACAAACCAAAAACTTGATTCATGGCTCATTTGGGGAAAAAAATTGTACAAAGTCCACGAACCATGAACCAAAATTAATCACCATTTTGGCAGTTCATGCTCATCTCCATTATGAGAGAGCAGCCACAATTGGTATACATAAATTTACAAATAATGGGAAGTATGAGAAAGCATGAGAAGTTCCCACTGTGACCACCAGATATTCTCAGCCCTTAGGGAATTCCCTCTCCTAACGGCATGCTGTCTATAATGTATAGTTCAATACTTGGCTACAAAGCGAGATAGATGTTAGTAAGCAAGCTTCCATGTTGCAGCTTAACCTGCTCTGCAGGGTTGTTGTGATCAAACTGCTTTGGTGATAACCTAGTCAGTGAAACAGAAATAAAGAGAGGCAGAAAGTTTTGTATTGTGCCTGTCAGCGGGCAGTGGGTGGGAGGGGGGAGTCCATTTCAGACATCTTATTTCTTCAGGGACTTGCCTCAGACAGACTTACACAATGTCCTTGGGGAAGCATAGCAAAAAATAAATATGTCCAGTTCTTGCACTCGTAGGTCACCTTTGTCAGACACTTCTATAAGTCAAGAAGGCTGTCAGCAAAGAGATGGTAGAAGTTGCTTTTATATTAATCACACTCTAGGGATTATTTGCAGTCTTGGAGGCTCTGAAATAGAATGTTGTTACTTCTGTACCATTGCTGAATACCCTTTGTTGGCTTCTGGGAGATAAAATTGAGCCCTGTAAAACTGTTCTTTGCAAAATAATATATGTGTCATAATTATCAGTTACAAACCACGTTCCCAATCCAGCCCAAGCACTGAAAATGATGGCATTCAAATTAAGCACAACAGAGCCTCTGTTTTTGTGTTATTTAATTAAGTAGAAAATAATCCTAAGAAAAAAATCATGTCCTTATTTACCAGGGACAAATTCTGTTTTCTGTTCCTTCCATCTGGTAAATTATTGTTTCAGATGAAGAAGGAGTGCAAATTGGTGGTAGAAACATCAATAATTTAAGATATGCAGATGACACCATCTTAGTGGCAGAAGCAGCAAGGGTTTGGAACAGCTTTTAGTGAAAATGAAAGAAGAAAGTGTCACAGCCAGACTACAGTTGAACGTGAAGAAGATAAAAATCATGACTAGAGAAGAACTTCACAGCCTGAACGTCAACAATGAAAAAATTGAAATAGTAAAAGATTTTGTATACTCTGGTTCAACTCTCAGTCCAAATGGAGATTGCAGCCAAGAAATCAGAAGACTGAGACATCAAATGAAGGAAAACAGAAAAGATCAACAAAATGTAAAAATGCTTTACTGTAGACCAAGGCCAGGATCTGCCTCACTCTTGTATTGCCAGTTACTATGTACAGGTGTGACAGATGATCACAGGAAAAATTTGGTTTATTTGAAATATGATGGTGGAGGAGAGCTTTGCAGATACCTTGGACTTCCAGAAAGGTCAACAAGTGGGTTCTAGATCTAGATCAAAGCTGAACTTTTTCTGGATGAAAAAATGAAACAAAACTGAGACTGTCATACTTTGCTGGAAAAGACCATAATGTTGGGAAAGGTTGAAGGCGGCAGGAAAAGAGGGAGGCCAGATAAGAGATTGGTTGATTCCCTAAAGGAACCACAGCATTGAGTTTACTCAGCATGGCTGTTGAGGACAGAAATTTTGGAGATTGTTCATTCGTAGGGTCACCAAAACTCAGAGGCAACATGACAGCACACAATACCTTCCCTAATTTTTTGCCTTCCGGGCACAGTTGGAAATTTTGTTGCCCTATAAATGTCAGATTCTGTGATAAATCAAGCTTCCTTTCTCACCTAGTCTATCAGGGCCTGTATCTTAATACAAAGCACAGTAACAACTTATTAGACGCATAGATGGTGGCTTTCTACTTCCAAGAAATGTAGAAAAATGACCTCTTGGATTTCAACATCTGGGGAGTCACAAGTTCTCTACCCCTGAATGTCACCATGAAAAATGGTCATTGTAGGGAGATTTTGGACAGGGATTGAGCAGGAATAGGTATTCTACAGTTATATCCCCATTTTCAGCTATGACATTGGAGAACATATGTCACTTCAGGTGGATTGAGACCAATGTACATGTTGTGCTTTCAGCTCATGGTTTTTTATGCAATGGATGGATCACTGTCCCAAGTCCAACCACCCAACAATCACATGACATCCACGTGACCAGGAATGTGACAGGGCACAATTATATGAATGAGCTGACTGTCAGATATGAGTTTGCAACAATATCCATTGATTCCTCTGGGATATTATAAATAGGATGCTTGTTCCAAAAGTGTTGTAGAAATAAGCAAAAACTGGCATGCATCTGGAAACTGGGCTCACTGAGAGCAGGATTAACCAAGTACACATCTTTATTTTTACCCATTTAGACAAAGAGCCTATAGGAAAAAAATGTAGCGCTGCATTGAAAAGATTGGGTTTTACTAAGAGAGAATCACTGCCTCCCACAGATGTCCTCAGAAAATCCTGCCTTTCTCTCTATCCCTGCAACTGCCTCCTGAGTTTTACGCCAGAGCATCTTCATAAGTCTCTTCCTGTGGTCTTCCAGAAATACCAATGCAGTTTATAATGATGTGATCCATCATTGGCTATTCGAGTTCAGGAAAATTCAACACGCTTTGCTTGCATCCAGGCATGAGGAAGGGTGTGAAAAATATGCATCAGCTGGGCTATCGCATATGTGTGCACATAAGTGCCCTAGGAAAAGCCTGCACATCCTGGCTTGCAGTCATGGGCATCTGCTGTGACATGCAGGATTTATTACTTTATTACACTTATAACCTCCTCTTCCTCTGAAACGCCAAGAGCAACTTTCAAAGGTCCATAGCTCAGAGCCTGAGCGCATGCTTTGAATCTCAAAGGTCCCATGTTCAATGCCTTGCATCTCGTGGATATAAGAAGATAAGGAAAGGCCCCTGGTGTAATATGAGGAACCACTGCATCTAGAACTTAGGAGGGCGCTCAGCTCTGTAGCTGCATGGCTTCATTTCAGCCCCTAAAAATGCTCTTTGAAGCATCTTCTTAGTCAGTAATGTCGCCTGAGATCCTGGAGAGGCTCTACCCACCTGGGAAAGTTATTGGTTGTCCTGGGCAGGATGAACCTCCTGTTTAGTGTTAAACTTTGCCTGTAAAGCAACAGTCTTGCTTTGTGTTACTCTTTGACTTCGACTTCTGGCACAACACATCCAGGCCTCTGGGTTCTGCCTCTTGTCTCTACTCTAACAACCATTGTTTGAAACACTAATTTTCTGCACTGCAATTACAAGAATCCCATCTTGGTCCATGCCCCCTTTTGTCATTTTTCCTTCAAAAAGGATTCTGCCCCTTCCCACTCTTATGCATACATGTTTGTCTGCATGCATGCATTTTCTGCTTCTTGGGAGGAAAGTGATGACAAACCTAGACAGCATCTTAAAAAGCAGAGACATCACCTTGCCGATAAAGGCCCACATAGTCAAAGCTATGGTTTTTCCAGTAGCAATGTATGGAAGTGAGAGCTGGACCATAAAGAAGGCTGACCACCAAAAAATTGATTTTTTTGAATTGTGGTGCTGGAGGAGATTCTTGAGAATCCCCTGGACTGCAAGGAGAGCAAACTTATCCATTCTGAAGGAAATGGACCCTGAGTGCTCACTGGAAGGACAGATCCTGAAGTAAAGGCTTCAATACTTTGGCCATCTCATGAGAAGAGAAGACTCCCTGGAAAAGCCCCTGATGTTGGGGAAGTGTGAAGGCAAGAGGAGAAGGGGACGACAGAGGATGAAATATTTGGACGGAGTCATTGAAGTGACCGACATGAATTTGACCCAACTCCGGGAGGCAGTGGAAGACAGGAGGACCTGGTGTGCTCTGGTCCATGGGGTCACGAAGAGTCAGACATGACTAAATGACTAAACAACAACAAAATGCCTTTTCTGCATTAGAACATAATGGACAAAATCATGCTTCACCAATGTTCTGCTGCATCCAAAATCTGCACATTTTTCAATGTGTGGTTTCTGAATGGGTACATTTCCCCCACAGATGTCTATGCAGCTGGCTGGCAACAATTTGGAACACAAATTAAGTCTGTCTCACAAACAGTCCAGGATGCAAGGAGCCAGAGCAAATTAAAATGGGCTGATGGACAAAATGTGTAAGCCATTATAAGGGAGATTCATATATGTTTACTTATAACATATGGATTCCAAGCAGCAGTGAAAAGCCTTGCTTTGTGTCAGTGACAGAACTTCCATCTCAGTGACATCTTGGGCTGGAGGTTTCTAGGGAAACACACACAGAGATTTAGTTTTGAGAAAATTGCAAATACTGCTACTTTTGCCTTGGTGAACGATTACTAGCACGACATGGACAGGAGGAGGATATAAGAAGGGTTTTCACAATGGATTCTTGGGCTGTGGTTATATACACTCTTTGAGGTCTCTTCTATTATTTCAATAGAAATGAAGGCCATTTGGCTGCATTTATGTTTTTAGAAAATCAATATAAATACTTCCCAGACCCAAAGCCTAAATTGCCTGGGTGTTCTAGTTCAGTTATAAAGTCTGCAAAAATAAATAGATTGCTTTAGATTTGGATCTCTATCACAAGTTGTTCAATTTACTGCACACAGTCCAATTATATTACAGAAAATAAAACTCTAGAATCCATTTTTCTTCCCAATTGGTATAGAATAACATTTTGAATTTTCCATCCTCCAAGTCTGTGTAATTTACATAGAAAGCACTATATGTAAAAGCAAGAGAGAGAGAAAAAACAACTACTGTATGTGTGTGTCAGAGTTTGTTCCAGACACAGAGAAAAAACAATGGGTGGAAGATGCATTTGGAACAGTCAGTAATAGTGTGAAATCATATTGTTGAATTTAACAATCTCACAGCTTTTCAGAGATGCTCCTCTGTGAACTGCCATCCACTTCACTAGTCAACCAGATCTCAACCACTTCCTCCAAAGCTATTAACAAGATTTGCAGATTTTTATTCCATTTCTGCAGGACGTTTGTGATTGGCCAAGCAAGGAAGTATGGAAAAATTTCTTCACCTCAGTGAAATTTAGAGACAGATAGATATTTTCCCTTTTCTCTGAAATGCTTTTTCCCAACCATATGTTCAACCCATCCTGTTTCAACCATAGATTTCCAGATTTATTTATTTTTTTTTAAGTCTGTGCAGGACTTCATATACATCCTCATGCTCACATATATACGTTTTTGTAAACTGTTTCCCATATGCAGCCATGTTTTGCTATCACCCAGCCTCAATCCACTGCTGTATGCCTGCCTCCCAGCAGCAACCCATTCATCCATCTTACCTTGGAAGAGCTTTCTGGATCTGTATACTCCTCAGGCATTATGGCTTCCATGGGCGGTCATGATCCCAAAGCAAACTTCCTAATCCTGCCAGTCGGAGAGCTGAGAAGCCAACCCCCATCACTCAAAGGTGCCCTTGGGTATTTGTCAGACTTGCAGGGATTATTTTTCTGCACTAGCTGCTACCTTGTGTGGCCAGCTATTTGAGACTAGCTCCACACTCCAGCGCTCCCATTAGTGTGTCCAAGGTTTCTGTGTGAAGCAGGGGGAAAAAAGATAACAGTCCCAGCTACCAGACACCATTTTGTTCAATATATCAAGCAGGTGAAGCCAGGCCAGATAATCCTATTGGCAATAGAAGCAAACAGCTGAAGTTTGTAGTAAACATTCAGAGTGGGCAGACAAGCTGAGCAATAAGACAGAGAGAGATCACTGTCCAGACAGGACAACCATTCATACTACTACAGTTCTGCGGCAAACATCTAGCATGTCATGATGTTGTGAAGTACTGGGAAATCTTCCACCTTTTCAGCTTCCCCTGAATGCAGAATGGGGCCCGAACCTGGATTTTTACACAATCCTCATGCTGCAGTGGTTAAACTGCAGTACTGTAGCCAAGCCTCTGCTCACAACCTGCATTCAATCCCAAAAGGTTCAGGTAGGCAGTTGACTCAGCCTTCTATCCTTCCAAGATCAGTACAATGAGTAGCCAGCTTGCCCGGGGGGTGGGAGACAAGACACAAAATGTTCCTTCCATAATTATGTTGTAAACCACTCAGAAAGTGTCTTAGCATTATGGGGTGGTATCTACATTGAAATAATAATAATATGTCTACCTTTTTGTTCACATGCTCTGGTTGGAGAACCATGTCAAAAAAGTTGACGAAGAGTAAATGAAAGTCGAAGAAGAATTATCCTCAAATAAACATGGGTGGGTGGTACCCAGTGTGATATAGTGGAGGGAACAATGGACTAGGACTCTGGAGACGAGGGTTCACATCCCCACTTGACCATGGAAATTCGCTGGAGGTGAATAACTGATGAAACTTTTCTTTAAATATCTCACTTACTTTGAAAGCCCTCTCAGGGTCACTGTAATTCAGTTCCAACTTGTTGGCTTTAATTAACTAAACATGGATGGGAATTTCTGCAGCTTCTGTGATCTTCTACCCAAGGTTAAAACATTTTTTTCTGGGATTGGGTGGGAACACTTGATATTTGATGACACACCTAATGAAGCTCCTGTTTCTCCTTCATCTTCATCTTTCCTTTGGAAACAAGGGCAGACTGTGGTCCTCAGCAGCCAGCTGTTGGCCAGCTAAAAATCTTTTTGAACAAATGGCACTAGGATGATCAATAAATCATCGCAGATTATAGTTGCCAGAGACATTTGGGAAGGAGATGTGACTGCCTATTTCGGGTTACTATTCCCAAGATCTCCCAGCCAGCAGCGATTCATCAGTGTGTACATACAAGTACTTGGATGACATACTCTGGAAATCAGGACTATGCTAGATGCAGCAGTAAATAAAAAGTTGTTGTTAGAAAGGACAATCAGTCATCAAGCTCCCCACCTTCCCTTTATAACACCTAGTAGCACATTGCCCTCCACCCTGTGATGAAGTCATTTTATTCCATGTCCCTGTGCTTATGCTTCATTATCACTGGCTGTTGATGATGGAGAGAGGCAAGTATGGTACAGTACATAGTGTATGCCACTATGTGAAATTCTGTATGTTGACAGTCTTGAAATAATTACAGAAACAGCAGAAAAAGCAATCCCGGAAATATACTTTTCACTGTAAAAATGAGGTTTGAACAGCAGTTTACTAAAAGTCATTGCAAAATAATCAGCCAGCAGAGGTGGAAGATTCTGCCTTCTCTGATGCTAGTTGGCTGATGTTTGGAGCAGAGTTGTAGGGACATATTCATCATCAGCATCATCTTAGAATGACAGAGCTGGAAGGGACCCTATGGATCATCGAGTCCAGCCCCTGTCAAGGAGAGGAATCGAACTCCCAACCTCTTACTGTACCTCCGCAGCCAGAGACTTAAACCACTGAGCTACCAAGCAGTTCTATAAAAGACTGTGCAGAAGCAAGGTCAAGGTACAAAAACGTTGCCTTGCAAAAGAACATCTTTCAAACCTAACAGTCAAGCATGGAGTTGAACAACAGATAAGAAATGCAAAACAATTGGAGGTGGTGGGCAGCAATGCCTAGAGTCCTAAAGGGTAGATAAAGCAAATTGGTTCACCAATATTTTATCTTCATGCCATTTTGCTGACCCAGATAAATGGTAACCAAGCAGTTTACTATTCCTGCAGGTTCAGGAACCCATTTAGTCAAAATAAGGTTATTATCAGTTATAGTGGCAACTTGTCAGCCTCTTAAGTTACAAGAGTCGTATTTTGCCACTCCAGTAAGAGTAATAGGGATTTCCACTGATAAAGAACTGGCCATTTGTATGGATCAGTAACTTACTACCCCTAGCAAAATGAAGTTGTTAATAGCTGAAAGGAGGAGAAAAGCAACTGAAAGAGATATAAATATAGGGAGGCAAGAGACAGACCACAACATGGCACACACACTGGATACCAACAACACCGATACTGAGCACGAGACATCAAAGAGCAGCAGGTATGTAGCAGAACAGCATTCCCAAAAGCTAGCGACACAAACATCATGGATTTCCCTTGATAGATGCAGACTGGCACATCCTACTGTATCTTAATACTCAGATGAATTTTGATATGACTGGAAATGGTTATCTGGTTTCATTCTGAAATTAACCCTTCTTTTGGTATAAATGCCAGCTGTGATGAGCACAGGTTTCTGAGTTTTCCTAGAGCTCTATAAACGTCTGTAGGACTCTTAGGAAGATATTCAAGCATCAGGCTTTCTGACCTGATAGATAATTATAACATGTCATTCTGTAAGTTATACTACATTTATGGAGAGTGGAACTCTTTGCCCATTTCAGGAGCAGCCAGAAGCTCACAATTGTGACTGAGTTGCCCCATAGCAAAATCTTCCAATTTTGCTCTGCTTTGTTTTGTATTTCAGTATGTTCCTGGATTATGGTTCCCAAAATTCTCCAGGCTAGATTCACTGAAAGAGGGAAGTGGGGAGGGGGAATCACAAATGACAAGCATGAGAAAAAAAGGGTCTTCATGAATCCAACTCTCATGAACAGACCAAAGTAGTAAACAGCTACCTCATCTAGGTTCAGGTTTTGACTCCTATGCCTTAGCAACACCCTCAACCTTTGAAGCAGAATCCTATTCTGATGTGGGTACTAGGAGCATAAGAAAAAGAAGTCAACAAAATGAACTGCCTTCTTCCTTTCTGCCCATTAGAACACACAGGGCAAGATCTGACGCCCGTCTCTCCATTTCCTCAGTAGAAAATGGGGATTACGCCTTTTTATCTCACAGGAGTTGTAGAGAGCATTATATCATCACAACAAGGTGCTTTGGAAGTGTTGTTATGTGGCCAGAGACAGGAAGACTTAACTTTTGGAGCTTATTTTGCACATTATTTGCCGTGTTGTCAGGAGATAACACGCATGACCCCTATGGATCACAGTGAGCTGCAGTTTCTATTTTTTTAAAAAAAATTATTTTATTTATTTTTATCACCGGAAAACATCATTTCTGGATAATCGTGAGTGCTGCTGGCTCAGTGGCCTACTGAGGAAAAAAAGGCCCATATTGCAGCAGTTAATCCTTTAGCTTTGAAAGCCTGTTTGGGACCAGATAATGGGACATAAGCAATGAACACAGACCACCTTCAACTCTCTCTCTGAGAAGCAACTGCCTGCTGCCAAGGCCAGACCAAAACTTAAGTTTTATGACCCTTTTCTTCTGAGACTGAACTGGGAAAATGTGGAGTTCTTCAGATATTATTGGACTCTAGTTCTTATTGGTCCCTTCCAGCATGGCCAATGGTGAAGAACAATGGTACTAACCTGCCTTGTGGGTTTTTTCATGTATTATACAGAAACAGATACGGGCATCATTTTCTCTCTTCGTGCATGATGACCATGAGACCTGCAGTTATATCGATTCTGTCATTAATTAAATCATTTTATAAATTTCCATACACATATCCCATGGGTGAAATCAATTCATCTGCCCAATGGATCACTTTCCACCCAACCTTTTTAAATTATTATTATTTCAAATGCTGATCAATGTATCGGTATTCTCTCCCCCAAGAGTCTACCACTGCATCACTTCCTTGTAAGATTCACTCCCACTCGTCTCTTCTCTTGTCAACCCGGGGAAACACCCCACTTCATGCCCTTTGAGAAACAAAATGCCCTAAAACTGCCAAGAGAAGCCTTGCATTACGAAACATCTTCCAGTATTGCCTTCCACATGAATTCCGATGCTGCTTTAGCAACACATCATTTAGGTATTTTTGACAATAATAAAAAAAGAAATTTTAGAGTTGCATGGTCCTGAAAGAGGACAGAAAATGAGGGACAATACGTATAGCCTCCAAAACCTGTTCAAGGTTCAAGAAATGTATTGAAAGAAAAGATAGCCAAGTGAACATGCCCAATGATTTATATTACATTACATTACATTAGGCATCCTTCAGTCTCGAGTGTGGACACATGATCTGAATAGAGGTCTTGGAACGGCGTCTAGTGTGGCTGAGAAGGCCAATTCAAGAGTGACAATTCCTTCCACACTGAAGACAAATACAACCTGTACCCTGTCCAGCTCCCCGATTTTGCTGTTGAACTCTCTGACCGAATGCTAGGTGCTCCTTAGGGAGGCTGGGGCACCACATGGTGGCAGCAGTGGGATTTGAACCCACACCTCCACAGAGACATATGCATGTATGTATGTATAGTCACATTGTATATAAATCACAGTGTGGATTTCGAGCTAATAGATCCACCACTGACATGGTATTCTCCCTCAGACAATTGCAGGACAAATGTAGGGAACAATGACAGTGACTCTTTGTGGTCTTCATAGATCTCACAAAGGCCTTTGATTTGGTTAGCAGGGTATAATACATTTGGGCCAAGGCACGGGATCACCTCCCTCTGTTTTGAAGAGACCCTTGTCCAGCAGGCCGAGGCAAAGAGGGAGTCCCAAAACCAGCAAAATCAGGGAGCTGGACAGGGGACAGATTGTATTTGTCTTCAGTGTGGAAGGGATGGTCACTCTTGAATTGGCCTTCTCAGCTACACTAGATGCTGTTCCAAGACCTCTATTCAGAGCACGTTACCATAGTCTCTCGAGACTGAAGGATGCTTAAAGGACTGACCATGTGACCCAGAGCCTTGACTTAATGGTGTTCTTGTTCACTAGGAGAGCTGATGAGTTTCCTCTCTTTGAATGTGTTGCTTCCCTGAGACAAGTGACAACAGAACCGGCAGGTCAAAGCTCACTGTCCCGTTTCACACCTTTAGCCCACCTGGGTGCTGCAGAGGGTCATGTTCTGGAAACATCAGTTTAGCTGTGACGTTGCCTTTGGTCTCTGAAACTCTCCACTGCAATCCTTCCTAGAAACATGCGGGCAAAGAGAAGTCCATTAAAATTGACAGCGCTTTGTTTTAAACAAAAGGCAGCATAAGCAAGCCCTCCTTTGACATGCAAGTTTCCTGGAGAATGAAAAGTTACTAATGGTGTGCATCTGCTCTATGTGTGAAGACTTTCAACCCGGAGATTTTAAAGTCAACACCTTTTTTTACCCAACTTTTCCAGGTTTACAGTAGCTGGCTGGAAGATCAGTGACAGCTGCAGCTGAAAAAAGCTCTTGCAGAATAATGAAGTCCTTATATGAAGAAGGAAGAGAGAAAACTTTCCCCGGAAAGTTGCTGTTCTTGTGTGTGTGCAGTTGTTATTAGCAGCCCTCGCTGTGAATATCACTGGCAAAGGTCATTTGATTTTGGGAGTTCACTGCATTTTGGAACTGCTTGCTCAGACAAAGGCATCATCAGAGTGTGGCAGGTGATTATCACTTCCTCCTCCTCAAAGATATCCATCTCCAGCTACACCCCTTGAGCCTGATGTGGGCATTATATTTTGCAAGGAAAGCCATCAGCAGCTCCTGCAAACAGAATGCCAAATGATAGAATAGGGACAGGTTTAACAATAGCTCTCGAGAAAACTGCTGGTGGGATGGGATCAGAAGGTATGCAGCGGGGCCAGGAGGAGGAAGAGCAAGAAAGCATTTCCTGGGACACATGGGAACACAGAGCTGTACCATGCTTGTCCCCTGTGACAGGCACTGTCGGCAGATGAGGTCTTTACACAATGCCGATAAAACACTTATTTTCCTCCTTTTGGACAATGATCTTATTTAGAAAATACCTCTAACATTGCAACACTGCTGTCAAAGCTGGTGCTGAGCAAGGGCATGATCCAGCCTCAGCGTGCTACATGCAGGGAGAGGAAAAGGTGTTTGAATTCATTATTTTTCATATTAATTCATTCAATGTTTGCATTACTACTAAGCTAGAATGAAATTACAAACCATCCACCAAAGCTCATATCCGAATGCTAAGAAAAAGACAGAGTTGCTTTTCACAGTAAAGAAAGGTAAGCTAACTTTCTTGCTTAGAGTATTCCAAATGCAGGGCTAACACAGAAAAAGCCCTGCCACCATTCAAATTTGGGGGGAGGGGGGAGTCTTTGAATCCATTTACACTGGGATGGGTAACATGTAGTGCAGGGCCCAACATACTCCCTGACATGCCACAAATCTCCAAAATTGGGAAGTTGGTCCCACAAATTCCCAAAATGGTTTGCTCTCACACACACCCCCGCAAAGTCTGCTGACTCTTCTGTTTTGGAAAAAAGCTTTCCAAAAACAGCCAAGGGAGGGGCAACATGATTGAATTACTGTCTCTACCCATCTTACAGACAGTTACATTTGAATTTGTTTTCCAGCACTAGCAGTCAATGAGTAGGTGGGAATGAGAGGAGGGACTTGAAGTAATTTTTTGAATATCTGGTAAAATTCCTTGTATATGCAGTAGAAGTTCGGAGACGTACAGAGGAGAATAACTACAAATTCCCCAGATAGTCCACCCCTTTCTCATGAACTGGCACTTGAAGCCTCAATAACTCTCAGACATCGGTAGGAAAAAGAATAAAAACATTTTATTACTTGCTGTCATGAATGGATCAAGTGTAAACTAATGGATAACTGTCTTCCAACAGACTAAAGAGAGGGAAAGGGGAACTCAGCAGAGAGGCGGGGCTCTCTTTGAATTCAGAGGTGGGAAGAGATTGGTTAGTGCTGGACAGATTGGCAGATGTGACCCTAAGAAAATCCCTCCTAGTCAAACAAACTACAGGCAGCATGTGAGGTTGTAAAAACTCCAATAGGGACAAGGAGAAAGTTCTTCCCTGGCTCAGATTACAACACAAGAAAGAAACAAAGAGGGTGGGAAACGGACTTTTGCATGGAACATGGAAGCACATTCTGAGCAGTTCACATTGGTATTGTGATCCAGCAGACTGCAAATCTCAGAGACAGCGGTAGTTCCCCGTCAGATACCTGCTGTGCTGGCAAGAAGCTAGAGAAAGAGAGTCCCTCCTGAATTTTCTCCTCCACATTACCTTAACAAGGAACACATATTTAAAATTCCCCCCACATTGCTACAAAGCAGGACATTGTATGCATTTTTCTTTATTACAGGCAGAAAGAAAATTGGTCAATTTGTTCTCAAAGTGGAAAAAGCTGACATTAGGCAGAGCTTACAAATGGCTGAACAATTCAACGAGAAAAGGAGGACGTTGCCAAATTTTTGATTTTATTTTATTTTAATTTATTTTAATCTTTGTGCTGATCGTTATTACTATGCAAACCTCGCTAGCTTTTTTTTTAAAAAAATGATTTGATGGAAGGAAGTCACTGAAGTGCAGCTTTTGTGTGTTGTAAGTATTCAGCGAATAGAAGCGACCTTTTATCTTCAAGTTGGGGTAATAAAACACTTGAAACACACACTCACGATCTCTCACACACACATACACACTTGAAACTACTGACTCGGAACTCCGCTCGATGGCTTACCATTTTCTTCTAAAAAAAATCTATAAAATTAGAGTATCCGTATGTGTCCAAAACAAATGATTTAGATATTCATTGCTTTCTGTACACTGGCTTAGAGGTAACATAAACCAGGGATCTGAATCCTGCAGTTTTGAAATACCAGATAAAAAATCCAGGGAGAAATACCACTTTTTTGCCTTGGAAGCAAGATTTTGCTCCACAATATCAGGTGTTTTGCTTATTTATTTGTTTGTTCTGTCTTTAACTTGAAAACTCTTGCCGGCCATCTCATAAGATTCCTCAGATATTTGTGGGTCATTTCCTTCTGGAAGAAAAACATAGCTGTGCAAGATTATTATAATCAAGGGTGGGGATTTGAATCGTGGGATTCGCTGTCAAGCTGGACTTACTTAAATTGCAGTGGTGACTCAACGTGAACTGAATTTGGGTTTTTTTAATGACTTGGACTCAACTCACAACGTGGAACCTACACACCTCCTCCCTTTTCTTCTGGGTAACAAAGCTTGTTTTTAATAGGGACTTGGAACTGGGGCTTGGGACTTGGGACTTTGATTTGTCTTCCTGCATCAAGAAGGGGGCTGGGCGTAATGGCCTTGCAGGACCCTTCCAACTTCATATACCAAAGACTCAGACTTGGGACTCAAACTGGTACCAAAGACTCAGACTTCGGACTCAACCTCAAAGACTTGCCAACATCTCTGATTACAACTCCCTCGCAGAATCATGGCTTTCCCATGCAAGCTTTACCTGGAAAGGACAGAAGAAACAACAAGTTGCATAGGACCATTTCAATCTCTGCAAAGAAGGGCATATTTCCTGCACAGGATTTCCCAGAAGAAGTTTTAACTGTGAAGATATTGAGAGTTTCCTGTACTTGAGGGTTGCAGAGGGAGGGGAAGATCTTATTTTCTTGCTGGAAATGGGGACTCATTTTGTGCAGGATGCTGGGATATCATCCTGATACAGGGGCTCTCCTGGGCTCCTGGGAAACTGCCAGGGAATAGAAATGTTGTGAGTGCTGTTCAGATCCCAACTGTGAATCGGAAATGAAATATCGAATATTTGTTGAAGCTGCTACTTACCAAAGAGTGGAAAGATGAGAGGGAAAGTGGTTTAACTCAACTGTAACCAATGACTCTTTGACCAAATTCCTTTTCACACAAGCCCCTGAGAATAAAGATAAATCTGCGTGACCAATTTACAGCAGTTTGATTCCGCTTTAACGGAGGTAGTTCCACCTGATGGAATTCTAGGATTTGCATTCTGCTCAGTTTCAAGTAAGTGCATTAAAACGCTAATCATAACCCCAAAGAACCACACCTTAGATGGAGCTGTGAGAGTTAACACAATATCAAACTGCTATAACTGTGCACGCTAGCATCTGTATTGTGTGGCCCTTATCACAAAGGACAAAGTCCCAAACAGAGTAGGAACCTGGCAGGACAAAGTTCCAAACAGAGTAGTCCTAGAACAAGCTGTAAATTTTAGCATGTATACATTATTGAAACAGCGCCGTCTACGTTGGCTTGAGCATGTCGTGAGAATGGCTAATGGTCAGATTCCAAAAGATCTCCTGTATGGAGAATTAGCACAGGGAAAACGCCCCAGAGGGAGACCACAGCTGCGATACAAGGATATCTGCAAGCGGGATCTGAAGGCTTTAGGAATGGACCTCAACAGATGGGAAACCTTGACATCTGAGCATTCAGCCTGGAGGCAGGCGATGCATCACGGCCTCTCCCAATTTGAAGAGTCCCTTGTCCAGCAGGCTGAGGCAAAGAGGCAGTCCCGAAACTGGACATGGGACAAATTGTATTTGTCTTCTGTGTGGAAGGGATTGTCACTCTCGAATCGGCCTTCTCAGCTACACCAAACGCTATTCCAAGTCCTCCATACAGAGCACGTTACCATAGTCTCTCGAGACTGAAGGATGCCTAATCCTATTATAAAGGAGCATGGCCAGTCCACCATTTTTTACCAACAGCTGCTTTGTTTTATTTTAGACTTTTTTCCAAATGGAAGATCTGAGAACTGTTGAGGCCACCACACAGGGAGGACATGCATTTCACAAACCACATGGTCCCCATTGCTAATCTACCTTATTCATACAACAAGGTTACTCAGTGTGCAGCACCTGTCTTTAAACAATTTACAGGATTCAACCCTTCCCCCACTATTGGGGTTATTTAGCATGTAATTTTTTTTTCTAACCAAGCAAATGGCTTTTTTAAAAAACCTAACAGATCTGCATTGAGTTACACTCGACATGTTTAGACATCTTTTTCAGTACAGACTGTGATAAGAATTCCTGTTTAGCATTTTGGTGGAAGAAAGAGTTGAATATGAAACTTTTTCCAAAACAGAAAGAAGAGTTTGAACACGTCCATTTTTTGCACTACCCTTCCCAGAATCCCTCATTCAGCAGCAGTCACCGCCAAACGGATTAAGCATCTTCAGAGTCATAACTTAAAGCATATTTATCCAGCTCTGACTGAATCTAAATTTCTCTATTTTGTAAGTTCAGTAGAACGCTTTCACCTTAAATGCACATGAATGCTTTAAAACATCACAAACACAGAGGAAGTTGAAGATATTTGGAAGTATTAGCAGATTTTGTGGGTTTAAAACTTAAATCCAAACAGTGCCATCTGATGGAAGATCCCTACTGTGCAATACTGCAAATATTCAAAATATATTGCACGCACACAGAAGGGAGAGAATTACTGTGTTTAATATATATGGATGTGTGTATGTGTCATCATGTCAGTAAATATAAAGGAAATGGCAATTATTTAAGTAAAGCTTACATATAACCTACAACAAGTTGCTAGATTTAAAGCTGGTGGAAAATGCCTAATCACAAAAGCATGAAACACTAGGCATACGATTTTTTTTTTTTGGGGGGGGGGAATTGGACTGTCAATCCTATAATTAATTCTGGTTGTGTCTCCTCACATACCAGTGCCTAAAGGTAAAGGTTCCCCTTGATATTTGGTCCAGTCATGTCCGACTCTAGGGGGCAGTGCTCATCCCCATTTCCAAGCCGTAGAGCCAGCGCTTGTCCGAAGACAATCTTCCGTGGTCACATGGCCAGTGCGACTTAGACACGGAATGCTGTTACCTTCCCACCGAGGTGGTCCCTATTGATCTACTTGCATTTGCATGCTTTTGAACCGCTAGGTTGGCAGGAGCTGGGACAAGCGATGGGCGCTCACTCCATCGCATGGATTCGATCTTACGAGTGCTGGTCTTCTGACCCTGCAGCACACAAAGGCTTCTGCGGTTTAACTTGCAGCGCCACCACGTCCCACAACCAGTGCCTACAGACACCTAAATATAGCTCACCTGGAGAAAAGGCCCAGCTGGAAAGGCTTTGGAGCCTAGTTTCACCCTACTGTCTTAGAAGGAAGCTGTCCCCCTGCTAGCATCCTTCCTAAACAGGAAGCTGAGTTGGAGCTAGGCCTAAGCTAGGTTCTGTACTCCAAAAAAAAATAAAAAATAAAAAAAATTCCGTGCTTAGTAATCACATAAATGTTCTAGGAAGGCTAATAGTATGAGCATCTTGCTCATAGCTGGAACAAGAGTTTCTACTAGAGATGGGCAGGAACACCTGGGGAGCCACTTGGAGGCAGTGGCCTGGGTTCCCTGCCCCACCTCTTCCAACTGCCCCCTGCAGAAGGCAGGGCTTCAAAGCACCGAATACATACGTGTTCGGCCACTAAACAAACTGGCACAAACTGGTTCATGCCCATCTCTAATTTATACCATTAATCCAGAGTTGGCAGCAGTCCTGAATGTTGTTTGGGACTTGCCTATGTTTATGAATCTATAAGAATATGTTTCTTTAACATTAGTACAGTATGGTACTACTTGTATAAATGAGTTTTTTCTTCATTATATGGACATTTTCAAGCCCAACAAGTGCCCTTCTGTCTAAGAGACTAGACAGCCACCTAGAGTGGTCGCAATGACCAGATAGGCGGGGCATAAATAGAAATAAATAAATAAATAAATAAATAAATAAATAAATAAATAAATAAAGAAAGAAAGAAAGAAAGAAAGAAAGAAAGAAAGAAAGAAATAAATAAATAAATAAATAAATAAATAGCCTTTTTTCTTATTATTAAGGTTTTCAGAACTTGCACAGACTTTTTGTACAGAACAAAGATTGTTTGCTTTGAGCTGCAAACCACACAGAGAGAGCTTCACATACACATAGCAAGCACAGAGCAACAGGCTGATTGCTAAAAAAGATCCGAGCAATCCCTCTGATGCTTCTAATTCCTAGAAGTCCATGCAACAAAGCTGCCATTATGTTTATTTTCCACAATTTGCTTGGTTTTCCTGGAAAAGTGATTTTTTTTGTGACTTGTGTGGTTTTGCTTTATTTGTAGGGGGACAGAAACTCATTCCTGTTCTCTTCACTCGTTGAGGGCCCCATGAAATGCCCCAACCTTTCGCAAGTTGAGTGAGAAGTTATTGCCCTATTCCTAACCCATTTACTCAGTGTCTGAGATATGCCAGGGATTGGACCTGGGTTTTTCTGAATTCAATGCATGTGCTCTATCAAATGTTCCTCTGCCCACAGTGTAGCTGTCACTGCTATGTGCACTACCTTAGACAACTAAATCAGTGCTTCGTGGAGTAAAGTACTGCAGCAGAAGAAGGACTTAACGGTTTGAAGTGGCTTTAATTTTTCCCTTACAAGTCCTTATATTCTAATCCAGTTAAGGTTAATGACTTACTGATTAACAACAGAGGACACATTATTGTCGAATTAGCCATGGCGGTGGTGGTGATGTCGGGAAAACCTTTGAAGAGCATCTTTCAAATGGATGAGCGTCATTCTGAAGTCACATTTCCTAAATGTCTTGACAGGTGTGGTAGAATCAAAGTTATTCATCTCTGGAGTGCCTTTCAAGTCATTTTTACATATGGCTGGTAGCAGAGCATAGATTCTTGCAGAGTACTTGGGCAAAGAGAGCTGTAATGGAGACATGATTTGCTCATCACTGCAAAGGTTCCAAGACAAGCATTTTGACATTATATAGAAAGGGAGGTGTTTAACTGGGGCAGACCTGCATGGGCAGCTGAAGGTTTAAATTAGAAATGGGGACAAATGAAAAAAAAGTGTCACGATATTCGTCAAAACTCATTGCTTCACATTTGTCCAATACAGAGACCCTGGTGAATGCTCAATGCAGGAATATCATCAAAGCATATCTGCCAGTTGATTATCTAAGTTTCTCTTGAACGCCTCCAGTGCTGGAGCACTCACCAATTCCCGGGGTAACTGGTTCCGTTGTTGTACTGCTCTAATAGTCAGGAAGTTTTTCCTGATATTCATCTGAAATCTGACTTGCTTTAACCTGAGCCCAGTGTTGCATGTCTTGCACTCCGGGATGATCAAAAATAGATCTTGCCCCTCCACTGTATGACAGCCTTTCAAATATTTGAAAAGGGCTGTCATATCACCCCCCAGTCTTCCTTTCTCGAGACTAAACCTTCCCAATTGTTTCAGCCTTTCCTCATAAGGCTTGTTTTCCACCCCCCTGATCATCCTTGTCGCTCTCCTCTGAACTTGTTACAATTTGGCAGCATCTTTCTTGAAGTGTGGTGTCCAGAACTGGACGCAAGACTCAAGGTGAGGCCTAACCAGTGCTGAATAGAGAGGTTGATCTCTTGGCCAGGCCAAGTAGATTCCAGCTTATGGCAATCCCTTCCAGGTTTCTGTAGGAGGAGAGGACTCAGAAGTGGCTTCCCATACCCTCCTTCTGGGGCCATCCTGGGGCTTGCCCTTAGCTACACAGGCTGGCTCTTTTCCTAGGAGTCAAAGCGGGGCATCAAACCGCCAACCTCCAGCGCCACAGCTAAGTGTCTAAACTACTGAGCTATCGAGCCTACTATTTATAGACGATAAATACCATTAGGACTGCAACTCCAGCAGATTCTGGGTTCTTGAGTCCAAAAAAGTAACTTTTCTGACCCCTGCAACCCGGTTTGCTATTTTGAAAAAGCAAGCCCTCGCTCCAAAATACAATTTGTCAGAGTGAGTTTTGGAAAAGCGAGGATGGGGAGAGAAACTGGAAGAGAACAACACTAAGGATGGCCCAAACCAGCACTCTTGTATCCCTTCCTTTCTACACTATCCATTTTCAAAATAATATCCAGCAAGCCACTGATATCTGGGGAGCAAAAAACAAGCACATCCTCACAGTTCTTTGTCCTTGAGTTTTGTTACTCTGCATAAAAACTAAGACACTTCTTTTTCAGCAGCAGCAGTATTAGCAAAAAGAAAAAAGAAAATAAAGAGGGACCACAACCCCCTTATGTTTGGCATTTAGATTGAATTGCATTCTATTTTTCAGCATTTGGGAGACACTGTAACATTTGGCTAAATTCAATGGTCGTCCAAGTAAAAGTAGATGCACTTAAGTCAATGGGACTTACATTCGTCTGGACTAATGTTCCGTTCCTTGCAATAGATCTGCTCTAGCTTGCAAGGACTAAAATGGGATTTTACCCTTATTCAATGGAGCACATGATCTAATTTGAGTTCTGGGACAGGGGAGGAAAGAAAAAGGAGATTGCAGGCTACTGGTGCAAGGAAAGGTATAATTAAAACATGTCTGCTTTAACCAGCTTTCTAAGATGAAAGGGGAAAAGGCTGCTGTCTGGGTCCTTAAGAAGCATGAAAGCCTGGCCAAGAGATCAACCTTCTTTTCAAATTCTCCAAGCATCCTTTTCACCTTGAGCTACAACTCTGATCTTCCTAATTTAGAATTGTTTCAGGAAGCGAATTCCATGGGCTTAATAGTGAGGTACTATATCCAGAGTTTGGTTTGGTGCCCGCTGAACATGGGGAGGAAGAGAAGAACTTCTCATGCATAATGATGCAGGAGAGAAATAAAGCTAAAACAAAGCCAAGTGTGCTACTTATATACTGCCCTACAGCAGTTCAAGCACTCGCTGGGTGGTTTACAAGTTAATTATGCAGGCTACACATTGCCCCCCCCCACGCAACTGGATATTCATTTTACCAACCTTGGAAGGATGGAAGGCTGAGTGAACCTCAAGCCAGCTACCTGGGATTGAACCCAGGCTGCAGGACAGCAGTTTAACTACTGTGCCACAAGGCTCTTAATTAACACATGGCATGAAAACACCCAGTTTTCTCTCTGGGTTTTAGACAGTAACTATATTAAATATTTCAAAGAAGTCCAAGATTGTCTGACTGGGATGAAGACTAGAAATCTACACCCTCTCAGAGGTATCCCAGGTTTGATGAATAATTAGGGTAATTGGCATAAAATCTAAGGATGAGGACAGATGGAATATTTCAAGATTTTAGAGTTGGTGCCATGTGATGGTTAGACTGTTGTACTGGAGGGGAAAAAAGCAGGATCAGAACCCAATTGACAAAAAAAAAATGGTTACTTAGTGATCTCAGGCCAATCATACTATTTGCAGTTATGATTAAACAAAAGGCCAGCCTACCTCACAGGACCATTAGGATAATAAAATAGGGGCTGTCCTCAGAATAAATGTGTAAACTACATGAAAAAAAGAGAATGCAATGAAATGAAATTATGCCATTGCTGTGTGAAACTGGCTTCTTTCTAGCTTTGCAATATTAATGTTGGAAACATTTGTTTTGGTTAAATTTCCGGTGAATGCTCAGTGCTGCTTTCTCCCCATACCATTAGGGTTGCCAGATCTCAGGGCACTGGCTAAAGTCTTAAGGAAATGCTATGTTCCTCTAGATTTCTAGGTGGGAACACCATATCTCAAGGCACCATATCTCAAGGCACCATATCTCAAGGAGGAAAAAATTTATTTGTGTGAATCACCACTAGAAATGAACAAGAACTGCCAGTTCAGTAGTTCATGCTGGCTTTTTTTTTTTTTTTAGCCAAACAGGTGTTTGGTGGTTCCCAACCCTGCCCTCTCTGGCAGGTGCCCACTCAGAGGCTTCCCTGCCCTGCCTCCTCAGGAAGGAGGGCTGGGAACCACCAAACACCTACAGTGGTGCCTCGCTAGACGATGATAATCCGTTCCACTGAAATCGCTGTTTAGCGAAATCATTGCCTAGCGAAAAGCATTTCCCCATTGGAATGCATTGAAACCTGTTTAATGTGTTCCAATGGGGAAGAATCGCCATTGTCTAGTGAAGATCGGCCATAGGAAAGCTGCTTTGTGAACCACTGATTAGCTGTTTAAATTGCTGTCTTGAGAAGCTTCGGTCCCAAAAACACCTGTTTTGCGAACACGGAGGAAGCTGTCCAAATCGTCATCTAGTGAAAATCGGTTTGCAAAGCAGGGACCAAACATTGTCCAGCGAAATTCCCCCATAAGAATCACTGTTTTGCGAATCGCTATAGCGATCGCAAAAAGTCACTGTCTAGTGAAAAAAACTGTCATGCGAGGTAACTGTATTCAACTGAAAAAAATCATTGGTTCAGCAGTTCATGGACATCTCTAATCGCCACTCATCCCATCTTCTCTCTGGACATGCTAGCTCAGCATGAAGGTCTATATATGTGTGTCTTATGCCTGTGCAAAATCAGTGTCCTCAAAATTGGAAGCTCTGGTGGGAGTGGAAGAAGCTGCAATAGTAGCTCCATACATTTTGCCTTCTTCGTGGCCAACCAAAAATATTTTTCTCCCTTGCTCTGGGTATCGTAGTAGGATCCCGTATCTGTAGGTAATCAGTTCCAAGCCCACCCATGGATGCTGAAAAATGTGGATGGTAGTGAACGTGTTTATAATAGCAAGTGTTATAATGTACAAAGCATGGTCTCTGACTCCCACTTGTGGTCAGTTCTAGTAATGGCATCATGGAAATATATTCCTCTAGTGAATCTCTATATAGCAGTGATGGCGAACCTATGACACATGTGCCACAGCTGGCTCGCACAGACCACTCTGTGGGCAAGTCAGTCATAAGTCGCCATTGAGAAATACTTACCCATCCTCTGATCCCGGATTTTGGCACTCCCTTCTGCTGGTGCAGTGGTCCAGCGGAGGCGAGCAATGGCGGCCATTACCAGTCTAACCCAATGGGGAATTGGAGGAGTGGTAACTATTTCTCTGTTAATTACTGCCCCGGGGGGGGGGGAAGGGCAGGAGCAGTTGTTTTGTTTCTAAACTAAAAACTCAGTATTCAGTTTTAATTGCAGCGTTGGCACTTTGAAATAAATAAGTTGGTTTTGTGTTGCAGTTTTGGGCACTCGGACTCAAAAAGGTTCACCATCACTGCTATATAGCATGGTCTCTAGTTCTCTCTAGTGTCCAGTTCTGGTAAATTCATAATTAAAAATATATATTTTGGGGATTTTCCTTTAAACAATTTTAATATTTTCAAACCATGGATGAGTGAATCAGTAGATACTGATTCCAATGTATAAGGGGGTCCTATTGTACTTTGCTAGCTGGATTTTACAAGGATTCTGAGCCCATGTAACCATGTTTATGATCAGCTGGCCCAGAAACAAGTTCAGGGACCTCCTTGCCAACCCTAACTCTAGAGACATGAGAAATCTGTGGCTATGGCATTAGAAGGATTTTTCCCTAGTCTCTGAACTTTCAATAGACTGTCAGTCGGATGACCCTACTTACTACTATGGGTGTCTGTCCATTTGAATTTCCCCAATATATGTTTAGTCGTATTATTCCTTTGTAAACAAAGGAGTTAGCTTTAAAAAAAATCTAAGAGCAGAAATAGCACTAGAAACTGGAGAATGTTTTGCATGTGACATCACTAATGACAGCCAACCTGTGCTCACTAGAGCATTTTCAAATATACAAAGTTGGTCAGTAAGATTAGTGCATCATATTATCAAAAATGAACCATTTTTTTTAAAAATGTCTAGATACAGGAAGTGATGATCCTTCAAAATTGGCTGAAGTGGTTTGGAAATGGCTGGTTAATTCACAAAATCTTAGAATAATTGAGTTGGAAGGGGCCATCGAGTCCAACCCCTAGCTCAAGGCAGGAATCCAAATCAAAGCAGATCTGACAGGTGACTGACCAATTTTCTCTTGAATGCCTCCAGCATAAGTACGTCCCGACGTCATTGGTTCTATTGTCGTACTGCTCTAACAGTTAAGGTGTTTTTCCTGATATTCAGCCTAAATCTGCCTTCCTGTAGCTTGAGCCCATTATTATGTATCCTGCAATCTGGAATGATCAAGAACAGATCCTGCCCCTCCTTTGTATGACTACATTTCAAGTATTTTAAAAGTGCTATCATAGTGCCTCGATCTTCTCTTCTTGTGGCTAAACATGCCCAGTTTTTTTTCAGTTCTCACCCTAATGCATGGATAAGGAAAAGCCTGCCCTCTAGGAGTTTGCAATGAAGGTGGTCTGTGGTCAAGGATGTAGGAAAACTCTGGTGCAACGACTCCCAATTCCCTATAGATTTCAGATTTAACAAATCAGTTCACATTTCCCAAGCAACATCTGGTGGGCCACCAATTTCATATATGCTTGGTATTTAACAAATCAGAACACGTTTCGTCTTCATCTTCAGAAAGTGCAGACAGCTGCCAAGGTGTATTTATTTACATTTCTAGCACATGCTGCCCCGTAGGTCCCAGATGGTAACAGCACATTAAAAACAGCTACTCCTAATACTACACCTGCCAACTGTATTGCTTTTCTGGGTCAAGCTCAGCTGACCTACAACTGTGAGTCTATCCATCAGATCTGGCAATTATACTTTCAGCTTCCCATAGGACAGCACTGGCCACTTACTGGGAAGGAAATGGAGATGGCAGGTATGCCCAACACATCTAAGCCACAACAACAAAAATAGAAGCAAAGTAGGCAAAATACGTACCTATCAAGCTAAAATCCATCCTAGAGATGCTCAAGCAATGATAAGAGGAATATTGGGGGAAGAGGAGGGTCAGGAAGTAAAACTTATATTAAAATAACAGAGCTTAAGTTCTGCTGTGGACTACAATTCCCAGAATCCCCACCCATTGAGTTTTTCCAAGGTTTAGAAAAGAGCTTCTTCTTGTTGTTAACATGCTGTCAAGTCACTTCTGACTTTTGGCAATCCTATAAATGAACAATCTCCAGAATACCTTGTCTTTAACAGCCTGCTCAGCTCTTATAAATTCAAGCCTGTGGATTACTTTGGAGAGTCAATCCATCTGTATTTGGTCTTCCTCTTTCCCTACTGCCTTCCAACCTTTCTCAGCATGATTGTCTTTACCAGAGAATCTTGCCTGTGCTCAAAGTAGGACAGCCTCAGTTCTATCATTTTTGTCTCCAGAAATAGTTTAGGCTTCATTTGATCTGGGATCCACTTGTTTGTCTTTCTGGCAGTCCAGGGTATCAAAAGAATTATTTTTTTCTGTTAGCTTTCTTAACTGTCTTGCTTTCACACCCATAGATGGTGATCAGGAATACAGGAGTGTGGATGATCTTGGTCTTGGTCTCCAATGTCACATCATTACACTTCTTGTCTTCTTAATGTTCAACTGTAATCCTGCTTTGGCACTTTCTTCTTTCACTTTGACTAAAAGTCATTTCAGGTCACTATTGCTTTCTGCCAATAAAATGGTGTCATCTGCATATCTTAAATTATTGATGTTGCATCTACCAATTTCCCCTCCTCCTTCATTTGAATCCAGTCCAACTGTATGATATGCTATGTATGATAAGGGGGTAAAATATATCCTTCTCTGATACCTCTGCCTATAGGGAACCAGGCTCTCCATCCTAATGCCAGGTTCATGTCCACAATATAAGCTACACATCAGGACAATCAAGTGCTGAGGCACACCCATTTTTTTTCAACAACCCATAGTTTCTCATTATCCACCCAGTCAAAGGTTTTACTATAATCTACAAAGCACAGAGGGATATTCTTCTGAAATCCTTTGGTGTGCTTCCAGTAGCCAGTAGAAATAAGCAATATGGTCTCAAGTGTCTCTTCCTTTTCGAAAACAGTCTCCCATTTATCTGTGGGCTTCACCCAGTTTCCTCTTCTGATCTCTATCTCTTTTTCGTTCTTTCCAAAGCAGGGACTGGGAAATCTTGGACAATGGGCAGTTTTCTGTCCCTAATACCTTGCAAGTGTGGTGTGGAGAATAGAGTGATGGACTAGGACTTTGGAGAACAGGGTTTGATTCCCTTCTCAGCCATGGAAAGTCACCAGGAGGAGTGGACCTGGTAAAACCACTCCTTAAATGCCATATTTACCTGGAAAGCCATGTGAGGGCCACTGTACATTGGTTTTGACGACATATAACAGCAATGCTTTCCAACGGCTGTATTAGCCACACACACACACACCAAAATCAACACCCAAAGCAGATTCCAGAACTCCAGAATTTCCAATTCCCTTCTGGTTTTGGAAAACCTCTTTGTTGGATTTGAGGAGAAACATAGATATAGGAAGACTGGGGCTGAATATTTTGAAAGTTAGACTCTGCCCCTCAAATGCCCAGGGGCAGAAAATGCATTTATTTCACCTTTCTTTTCTTTTTTTTCAAGATAAAGGTTTTGTGAGGGGTCCAGAGGCAGGAGTACAATTACACCCCTCCAAAAAAATAAAACCTGAGGGAAAATTTGGGTCCAGAGTGACATGTTTCCCACCTGTCTCCTAAAGAGAGCAATGCATATATTTATATTATTATTTTTTCTCCCAGAGGAGAGAGATCTGCTTCAATACAGAAGGCCAACAGAAGCATTCAGCCAACAGATAAGAGGGTTTAAAATATGATGAATGGCAGGGAAAGAGCCTGTCTGGATTCCCCCCCCCCAACAATGTCCCTGTTGGGTTGAGGTAGCCCTTGCTTGTAAGCCCCCTCCTTGTTTTTATTCTTTCTGCGCAAAGGGCAGGCTGTGTGTCTTCCTTGACCAAAAAAACAGCCCTCGAGTAGATGGGCTTTCCATTTCACAGCCTCCTCCTTTTGAAAGGTTATCCAACCCAAGCCTAGCCTTCTTCCAATGTTAAAATAAATTCGCCCTTATGGATGGCTTCAGCAGGGTATTATATTCATTTATCTTCAACTAGCCACCCAAGATCGGCTCCTGACAAATATTATTTCTCCACCCCAGTAACCTCCTTGAAAGCACTCTGAATCACGTTTTTTATTAATCCGCAGCTTTATTCAAATAATTGCTTTGTTTCATTACATTCGTAGGACAAAGAAAAGTGGGAACATATTTACGCTGTAAAAGCTGTAAAGGCTCGTTACAACTCTCTTTACAGCCTTTTATATATTTTGATGTTTTTGCTTCGTTATGTTAAACTTTCTCTCTCTCTCTCTCTCTCTTTCTCTCTCTCTCTCTTTACTACAGATACCAAACTATCTTTAAGGTGCCATGCCTTGGAACGCAAAAACAAACAGATGCTTTCATAATGGGGGAGTGATTAGCCTGGAAAGGGCTTTTATCCAGATAATAACTTTAAATGTTTTCATTTCTTTCATAGAAAAAAAAGCTTTATATTTGTAAGGCAAGTATCAGATCAGAAGCATCAGGCACACCCAAGAGTAAAAGGATAATAACCTTACAGAACCACCCAGATAACTAGTTGGTCAGGGAGCAACTACAGTAGGACCCCAATATCCACAGGATCAATATCTGTGGTTTGCCACAGCCCTATATACAACATGAAGGCTACCCCCTTGTGGCTTTTGTCCCTCCCCCTCGGATGTTATATATAGGGTTCCCTTGTATCCACAGTGTCAGATATCCACGGTAGATTGTGAAACCAACCCCATGCAGAGACAAAGCTCCTTCTATATGTTTTAAAGAGAAAAGACTCTTGCACCTAGAGACAGAAGATCAGAAGAAACCCATCCAATCCCACTTTTTATGATAGAAATTCCAAAGGGACTGCTTGTTGGGCACAAGGACAAATTATACATTGGCGAATGCACATCAATGGAAAATAGAATTGGCTAAGTACTAAAAAAACAACCTCTGATTATCACAGCAAGCAGTTTTCACATCTCTTTTGGTTCCTAACTTAGCTTGTTTTGTTTTGTGACCAGTCATCCGGAGATGAACACAATTGATTGATTGATTGATTGATTGATTGATTGATTGATTGATTGATTGATTGATTGATTGATTGATTGATTGATTGATTGATTGATTGATTGATTGATTGATTGATTGATTGGATTGGATTGGATTGGATTGGATTGGATTGGATTGGATTGGATTGGATTGGATTGGATTGGATTTCTATACCACCCACCTGGCAACCCAGGCCACTCTGGACGGCTTCCACATTATGGCAATGCAGTACGATACGTTGCAAAACAATACAACAGAACAGAACAATAAGACAGAAATAATCAATACAATTTAGACAAAGTAACACCAATGCCAATGAAAACATTCAAAATAAAGGTTTTTGGTAAGTACAATTGATCTATTGCAGAGGTTTGCTGGAATCATGTTTTCTGGAAAACTAACTGATTTCAGCTTCTAATGTTCTGTTACCTGCCATGTACAGTTTGGCACTGAGCAAAATCATCCACTGCGAAGCCACTGCTCCCCACGGCAGAAGGGCTGGTGGTTTCTGTTGTTACAGCAGGACTGCAAAAACTAGCTCAGAGTCAGTAACCAGCACACATCCCACTTCCTCCCTAAAAACCCCACCAACCTCCCACCCGTCTTAGGTCTTCCTACCTCATGAGCAAGGACATGCAATGATTTTCCTCAAGCCACCTCAAGCTCTTTTCTCCCGGAGAGAAGGGAGAAAGATGTCTTTTTGACTCGATGTCTCTGACCTCAAGGCTTCCTTTTCCAGCTGCTGTTTCTGCTTCAGAGCCCTCCAGAAGTAGCAGCTTTTAAAGTGGGGCTCATGCCCTTAAACAGACATTTCCTGTTTCATTTTTTTAAAAGGCTGAAAATGTCCCTTTCAAGACCCAGTACTGATCACAGCAGAGGCCATGGGAAAAAGTTGGCCTCCGAGGTTGCCCACACCTGCTCTAGAGGTTACTGGACTACAATTCCCATCATCCTGTGTATCGACTGTGCTGTGTGGTGCTGATAGGAGTTTCATTTTCCACCGCCACTCATCTAACAGAAACAGTTGTCCTAAAACACACATTGGTTCACTTGTTGCTTTATAAACTGCTTGGAAATCTTACCGTTTGTAGACTCCAACTTCCCAAATCCCCTGGGCATGTTGTCCCTGTAGTCCGGAAAGATCAATTCTCCAACCTATGATTTTATACAGTTCTGCTGTATAAAACTCGGAATCTTTATCAAATTTTCCTGACTTATGGAGCTGTTCTGTTGAGATTCTGAAGTCCACTGAAAAATGTGAAATTTGTTTTCAAAGACTAGCTTTGTCTCCCTCCTCCCTCCCCTCTCCCAACTGGCTTGGAGAGAGCTGAGGCAGAAGGAAAGTATCCTATTCTATAAGTGTCAAATCCATTGCTGAGAAAGGATATGAGATCCACGAAATCCACCTAGCAGTAAAACAGTTTCCTTTTCTGTACACCAACCTCAAAATAACTTCTATGGCAAATGATTGCCAGACAGCAGGAAAGATTGCAGATACCGAGGAATATCACTCATAATCCTTATTTAAAGTTTCCTCTTCTTACCTTTCAAGAGTAATTAGTAAGGACAAATTCTCACCTTGAGAATTCGCTCACGTTCACAAATTATTGCTGTGAGGACGTTGCAAGCTTTGTAGGTTGTTTTGGAGAATGAAATCTATGAATATACAAAATAATGAATGCATCTGAAAAAATATATAAATGGCTAAAAAGGCATATGATGGAAGAAATGCACAAACATGCTTTAGGAAATGTATATTTTAGGTAACATAAATAAATGTGCACATTGGATAAATGTGTAAATAGTGTTCACATTATAGGAAATGGCCAGCATGTGTGAATCTCAGACCTGCAAGTACACTAGTTGGGGATTGTTGCAAGCAATGGGGATCCCACTTGCGCAAGGGTGTCATGAATGCTCAACTGTTTACACAATAAGCTGTTGCATCTACAATAATAGTAACAACGAATTTTGGGCAACGAATTTAAAAATGTAAACGAATTTCAATGTGCAAAGGAAAAACAAAGTGTCACAACACAGCATGAAAGAAGGACCAGAATAAAAAAACACTGGTAGGATTCAGATAAATACATTGCAATCAAGACTAAGTGCCTGAGTCTAGTGACAATAAGAACCACTGTTAAATTGGGTTTTCCATTAGAAAAATTGATTCAGTGTCACCATGGCGTAAACAGAAGAATGGGGCTTTTTGCCTGGAAAGTATGTTTTTTGGTTGGAAAGCAAGGTAAAATACTCTTTTGCCAGAAGGGCATTTATTTTAAATCAGTTGTGAAATCACTTTATTTATTTATTTTATTTTATTAGATTTATAACCCATCCATCTAGGAGAAGGAAAACTCTGACTTCAAACCTCCACTGCCTTGTGGCTGTATCCACTGATGGAAAAGGCTTCAGGAGCCTACCTTGAGGCAAAATCCAGAGCCGGAGTCCCGGAGGCAGTTCGTGTTTTTCTGCCAACTCCTGAGACATTGCTGGAACCAGTTGTATTGGCTCTTGCCTTTCCACTGGACTATTTAAGCGACGTGGAGAGAGGGGGATTTGCTGCAGTCTATCTTCCATATTATTTTACCCAAGCTTCGTGCTCTGGAGAGGACACTCCAGTTTCGCCTACAGCGTCAAAACACTAGATGCTGTTCCAAGTCCTCCATACAGAGCATGTTACCATAATCTCTCGAGACTGAAGGACGCCTATTCACATTCCGCCCATCTAGACCAAAGGTCTACTCTGGGTGGCAATTCATTTCACTCATTTTGACATTCAGTGTGTAAACCCCTCTGTCAGTGTAAATTGAAGGCTTTGGGTTACCAGCAAGAGGTGAGAACTGGGCTGGCAGTGGAAGGAAGAAGAGGAGGAAGCAGAGGCAGGAGGAAGCAGAAGGAGAGGCAAGATCAATTTCAATGGAACCGCAGCATATTCCAAGGCATTTCAGCAATGTGGACCAGTTCTAACATCTAAGAGCCTCGTGGCGCAGTGGTTAAAACGCTATACTGCAGCTAAAACTGTGCTCACGACCTGGGGTTCAAATCCCAGGTAGCCGGCTCAAGGTTGACTCAGCCTTCCATCCTTCCAAGGTCGGTAAAATGAGTACCCAGCTTGCTGGGGGGGCAATGTGTAGCCTGTATAATTAAAAATTGTAAACCGCCCGGAGAGTGCTTGTAGTGCTATGGGGCGGTATATAAGTCCAATAAATAAATAAAATAAATAAATAAATATATCCAATTACAGTACTAGTTTCAGCTAAAGTAGATTCGATGAATTAAAGGCATTTATATAAATGCTGACGTGATTTCCAGCAATTCATTAAATGGCTTAAAGCTAGTAGTTAAGCCACCACGATAGTTGGCCCACTGAATCAGTGGGTATTTGGTGAGTCAACTCCCTGTTGATTCAATGGGCCTACTCTAGCTCCACCTTATTACTGGATTTCAGCCAATGGATCAGTTTTGGATGGGATTAGCAATTGGATTTAGGTGGAAGAGATTTTCACATGTCTAATTAGAACCTATTGCTGTAGGCCCCACTTATTTAGGTATTTATGAAACCTTAGTCTTTAAATCGTACTAGAGATACATGCTGCTGGTCTGCATGTGATATCGCATCCGTGCAAAAACATTGGGAGGGAAGATGGGTGTCCGGTTCCCATTTGGGGTCTGTCAACTCTCTCTGCTCCCTGAGAAATGCCCAGCGCATTCACTGCTGACACCAGCCATCCTTTTTAACCTGGTTCACTACTAAATATGACAAAATGAAAGGATGGGGGAGAAGGAAGGGGGACTCTGAAATGGCCGAGTGAGTAGTCTGTTAGTGTTAATCTCTGCTTTGCAATACAGGCCTTGACAGCTCTCTACCAAGATAAATGGGTAGGGAAGAAGAAGGAAGGGGAGGGGAGGAGGGAAGATCACAAAACAATGTTGCCCTGAACTTTTTCATGCGCTCTTGTAAGTCTGCGCTACAGTTCTGTACTTTTCGACAGGTATTTACCTAGACTCGATAGAGCGATGGAGGATGATGGATGTTTGATGGATGTTGACCCAAGCAAGCATTCCGGTGACTTCTCCAAATTACTTTCTGTTCTGTAGAGATGATTCTGTATCGTTTCTGGGAGTGCTTTGTAAACTATCAAAGAAGGAGTCAAAGATGAAATTGGGTGCTGAGTTACTGCATAGTAATATTTCAAGAGGAGGATGCAAGCTTTTACTGTATTACAAGACAATCTCTCTTCTTGTAGCACATCACAAGGAGAGAAGTATATCTGGAAAGAAGGGTACTCATTCTGTCACATCATGCTGTCCATGGGTGCTAAGTCTTTTTTCAGCTCATGCAAGTTCACGTCCCTTGCTATGGCCGAGAGGGCTAAGATATTGCAGAGATATCCATCAAGGGCTGTTACAGCCTGTAAGCTAATGCTCAACTAAGCCATGATCAAGTATCCAGGAGAAAGTTAACCTGAACAAGGAGAGGAACACGTCTTCCTGAGACTGATCAGCCAAGGAGGACTGCATCTTCTATGTGTACTCTTCCTCCATGGAAATAGAAGCCCTGATTTTTCAGCGTTTCCCATCACAACATGTAGCACAAGCTCCTCTTTCCAAACTATCTCTTCACATGGAAAGAGCAAGGGTGAAGCAAAGGGTGTCAGCCCACTCCCTTTCTTCAAATGTTCATGTTGATCCTATTCTGAATGTCTGAATGGGATTGTAGGGTGAACCTGCTGAAATGAATGGAACTGATAAGTCATCCCTTATGTCAGTCCCATTGGTTTCAGTGAGTCTGGAATTAGACTGGATGTGCACAACTTGATGTCCAGTTTTCCAGGGTCCCCTGGACCAAGGGTGAGCAACTTGCAGCCCTCCATTTGATGCCAGACTGTAACACCCATCATCCCCCACCACCAACCAGACAACTTAACGTATGATTTCCCTTGATCCTGTTAGACCAGGGGTGTCCAAACTACAGCCTGCGGGCCAAATCTGGACCGTCTTCCCTTTTTATCCAGCCCAGGCATAGGAAGAGGAGGGAAGGGGGACCCAAGCAATCCCCCACCCCCACTATCTTTGCAATGACAGTGGGGATAGGGAATCTGTTGGGTCCCTCTTCCCTCCTTCGGCCCTTGAAAATGTGTAACATATATGATGTGGCCCTCATACTGCAAAGTTTGGAGACCCCTGCATTAGACCACAAGTGGGCAACCTCTAGTCTTCCAGACTTCGTTGGCATGGAACTCCCATCATCCCCTAGCTTTAGCTATATGGCTAGGATGGATGGGCGTTGTAGTCCAGCAATATCTAATCTGAAGAGCCTCACATTGCTCACTGCTGCTTTCCATGTGCTATTAAAGAGGAAAAGAATGCAATGGTGAGGGTAGGGCCAGACATTCAGGATCAAAAGGGTTTTTATTTTATTATATCACTCCATTAGTGCAAGCACTACTCTGGGCACTTTACAGGTTAAACCTTAAAACCTTAAAGACCCCATATAACAAGGTAAGGTAAAGGTAAAAGTTCCCCTTGACATTTAGTCCAGTCGTGTCTGACTCTAAGGGGCAGTGTTCATCCCCGTCTTCCAAGCCGTACAGCCGGCATTTGTCCGTAAACGGTTTTCATGGTCACGTGGCCAATGCGACTAGACACAGAACACCGTTACTTTCCCGCCATGGTGGTACTTATTTATCTACTCTCATTTTTACATGCTTTTGAACTGCTAGGTTGGCAGGAGCTGGGACAAGTGACAGGAGCTCACTCCGTTGTGTGGATTCGATCTTACGACTGCAGGTCTTCCAACCTTGCAGCACAGAGGCTTCTGCGGTTTAACCCGCAGCGCCACCACATCCCTTCCATATAACAAACATACAGTCAAAATCAATATGATGGTACACAACAGTAATTTAGTCACAAGCATACTGTAAATAATCCCATAAAATCTAAAATTTGTGCACACAAAGATTAAACAGCATCCAGGAGATCTGGCTGTTATAGGCAGCTTTATATAATTCAGTCTTTATCAGTTTCATGATCATCAGGAGGGAAGGAGCCTGGCATATCACTTTTGGTAACTTTTTCCAAAGACTAAGGGCCACCACTGAAAAAAAAAGCATGATTCGTTTTGGCCTCCCCTAGTGTGACCACTTTTAATAACATGTACTGAGAAGAGGAAGTGGGATGGGTAACTGATTTTTGGGACAGACAGTCCAACAAGCATTGAGGTCCGAAACCATTAAGGGCTGTATAAGTAATAACCATCACCTTGAACTGAGCACAAAAACTAACCGGGTGTCAATGAAGGTGTGCCAAGACTGGGGATATGTGACTGACTTTACTAATCCCAGTAATCAGTCTAGCCGCTGCAGTTCAGATCTGTTGAAGTTTCTGTACTGTTTTCAATGGCAGCCTTATGTATTACAGTAGTCTATTTTTGAGATTTCCAGTATGTGAACCATGGTTGCTAGGTATTTCTTGTCCAGGTGCAGGCATGTTATGAAAAGGAATGGTTGTGAATATTTTTTTGTACTGATGAAAAGAAAAGAGGAAATTTTGCCTGCTCTGTGGATGCAAGTCTCCACCACCACTCTGGATGGTATTAAAGTCTTAAAAAGCTGCTAAAATTATTAAAATCTTTGGGGCTGTTTTCACCCTTCCGCCCAGACACAATGAAAACCCTTCAGCTGTAGACTTTGGCCCAGCTGTAATTTAATTGGGAAAAGCCGTGCCGCATCGCAATCCTACTCTTTCTAAAACCACCTTGAGCATTTTGGCCCCGAGGTTGTGAATTTCCTGTCTTTCTAAAAATTTATCAAAATGCAATTCACGCATTTGAAGGAGGTGAGAAAACCTCAGGGGTGTTTCATAACTCCTGCTAAAAGGCAATTACATCTTATACTCAAATCCTTTCTGCATTTCACCAGAGTCCGCAATAAATCTTCAGTTTTCTTAGTTCTCCTCCTTGTTGTCTACACGGCATTACTGTTTATTTATAGATGGGCATGGTCTTGTTTTCTAGCATAGCCATCATCTCGAGTAAAATCACTGTGAGTATTTCAGGGGAAAGTGTCCGGAAGTGATGCAAGTCTGGGCAAAGATAAATGCTTTGATGATCTTGGAAACACTGATGTCAGCAGTTTTCTGCTTTCTTTTGATCCACATGTGGCAAATTCCAGAGGCTGGAGGTCAACAACCCCTCACCCTAGATCAATGGTTCCCAACCGTGGGTCCCTAGATGTTCCTAGACTAAAATTCTCAGAAGCCTTCCCCAGTAGTTGGACTGGCCAGGATGTCTCAGAGTTGTATTCCAAGAACATCTGGGGACCCAAGGTTGGGAACCAGTGCCCTACATCGGTGGTCCCCAACTGTGGGCCTTCAGATGTTCTTGGACTTCAACTCCCAGAAATCCTGGCCAACAGAGGTGATGGGTGAAGGTTTCTGGGAGTTGTAGTCCAAGAACATCTGGAGGCCCAAGGTACTGCTCTACATGTTTCCTGTGGTCTACCTATAGCCACAAGGTTTTTTTAAATAAATAAATAAATAAATAAATAAATAAATAAATAAATAAATAAATAAATAAATAATAAATAAATAGCCCTCCCCCATGCCTTCTAGTTTGAAACACAATTTCTTAATTACAGAAAATATGGTGAGAATAAAAAACCTAGCATACTTGTGGGTGCTTGGCAAAATAAAACCAAAAAAAAGCAAAATTGTCCTTCAAAGGGAGCTTTTGAGCCAAATCTCTCTCTCTGCCCATGTAGTGTGGGAGGCTGGGGGGTGTTGGAATGTATTTGGTCGATGAGGGCTTTATGTGTCCCCACATGCCCAACCCCATTCCATCAGTAAACATTCATCATCCATCTTGAGAAGAATGGCAATAAAAAGTCAGCATTTCTAAGCCTTTGCACATAGCCAGTGAGAATTAATTCTGAGCTGACAGATAGAAGAAAATGGGGGGGGGGGGGAAGGATAATTTTAGTAACCACCAAAAAAAGAGATACTGTTCTACATTTCAGTTGTCAGACATAATAATGATCATCTATTATGCGGAGGGAAATTTGGGGTAGAAAGGAAAAGGGGATGGAAAAGAATTTCATTTAAATAATAACAACAACAATTCCAGGAGATGCCAGAGCTGAAAATAAATAATTGGAAAAACTAACAAAATACAGAGACCTGGTGATCAAAACATCTTGCTTGGGGATGAAACATACTTCAGTGGTCCCCATCATCATCAGGGTTTTGGGAACAATAATAAGAAAGATCACACAGTATTGTAAGCAATTGCAGACTGCAGAAATAACATCATCAGGGCTACAAAAAAGCTGGCATTGGGAACAGCATACATACTGTGCCGATATTTAAGAGATGCATAGGTTGTTGGTCAAAACTTGTATTTGTTATATAATACCAGTCAATGTTTTTATAATTGTCATTGACTGTGTTTGGTATTTAGTAGTAGGTGCAGTGGGGAATTGAACTCAGTCTCTGGCTTAACCACTGAGCTGTCCAACAAATGGCAGTTTTGATTAAAAGATGGGGGTTTGTTTGTTTCAATGTTTTGCACTTCCCAAGGCTTGCTGGGAGATAAAATGCATCTTGCTTTGAGGATTACCACATTTGTAAAGATGTTACAGAGGGGGGAAAAGATGTGCATAAAACTATGCACACATTTTGAAATAAAAATGGTTGAAACGTGCACAGTCCAAGATCTGTCCCAGCAGAAGTAGATCTAATGAAATGAAATAGAACTTTTCAGTCACCAGTAGCATTTGACTGATTTCAAATGGTCTACTCCATTTGGTAAAGCAAAAGCATAGTGTGCTGCTTGTATACCGCCCCATAGTGCTTAAAGCATTCTCTGGGAGGTTTACAATTTAATTATTCAAGCTACACAATGCCACCATCCCCCCGTAAGCTGGATACTCAGTTTATCAACCTCAGAAGGATGGAAGGCTGAGTGAACCTCAAGCCTGGGATTGAACACATGTCATGAGCAGAGTTTTGGCCGCAGTACTGCAGTTTAGCCGCCGCACCACAAGGCTCCTTGTTGATAGTAAAATTAAGTTTCACCCATGATTGCATAGGAGAAGAAGAACAAGAAATGAGACACAGGAAAAGGAAGTCTGGAGGACAATGTCCATCCTCTTTTTTTCCCACTACATCTCCACCTATTCATGCTTTTATCTAGACTTCATGCTAATGCCTCAATAAGGAGTCATAGAGTCACAGATCTGGGATGACTGAATGCCCAGGTCTTGTCATATCATAACTATCATGGAAGTGTAAATGACACTGAACAACAGTAGCAAATATATGAGGGTGTCTTTTATTTTGATGCTCAGGTACTCAGGGGCCTTGCAACTCTCCATCACATTATTGATTTTGAAAAATCCTGACTCTGGCAAGGGAAAAGTGGAATATTGATCAACGCAGTTCAAAAGTTCCTTTAAAGGAAGCTGCTATGACTTTCAAAAAATAAGTTTTTTCCTCTCTTTTTTTAAAGTCCTGAGTAATCGTTCTAGACTGACAGTCATCAAAACCCTATTACAGAAGGACCCCAAGGAAAAAAAGATTGGCTACATCTGTGATACCTCTGGATTTATCGTTTGAACACATCTTTTGATCTCCAAAAATGTTCCACAAGTCCCACTGCCTTTTACAATGCAGGAGGAGTAATTTGTTGTTTTTTTCTTCACCTGCTATCTTGCGGGTTTGCTTTGATGGCCTATTGATCTACTCAAGTGGCTTCTTGAAACATCTGGGGCATACAGATATGGCACTGAACCATCAGAGCAAAGATAGGATTAAAGCTGAAATTCTCAGAGTGACATTTTGCTCAGCAAGATCTGAAAATGCCGGGCACTTTGCCTGCAACAAAGGCATTGCTGAAGCTCTGCCAAAGTGGAGTTGCAATGATGAATCTCAACAGAGCTTGAAGCTCTCCACTTGGTTAGTTTTCTCTGTCTTTCTTTTAAAAAAAAAAACAAAAACAAAAAAAAACAGTTGTTAGTTGTTGGAAATTAAAGAGCATGTTACAGAGGCATGACCTTCTGCATGAACCCAGCAAAGGTGGCATCAAAGAGGGGGCTGAGTGATAACCAGCAGGTGAAAGTTAGACTATCAGAATCGTAGAATCATAGAATTGGAAGAGGGCCTATAAGGCCATCGACTCCAGCCCCCAGCTCAAGGCAGGAAATTAAATCAAAGCAGATCGGACAGATGGTGATCCAGTTTCCTCTTGAATGCCTCCAGAGTTGGAGCACTCACCACCTCCCAAAATAATTGGTCCCATTGTCATACTGCTTGAACAATTCAGAAGGGTTTTTTTTTTGCTATTCAGCCTAAACCTGGCTTCCTGTACCTTGAGCCCATTATTACATGCCCATTATTGAGATCATCTCTGAGTGCAGGGATAATCCTCTCCCTCCTCTTTATGACTACCTTTAAGTATTTGAGTAGTGCAATGAAAGAGACTGGAAAAGGGAGACGAACTGTTCAGTCTCAAAGTTCACATCCACAGATGCTACTGGATTCTGCCCTCTGCCCCTCCAATTTTTCTGCTCCTCCTGACAAGCAGTGTGGAAGGGAGAAAATATAATGGTGCATGAAGGGTCAGCCCCATGCATTCTCCTGGGCATGAAAAATAGCCCCCCCAAGCCTGGCAAGCAGCTGTGCCATTGTGATGTGCAAGAGGGTCAATAGGGAGGGTCAATCTTCCCCCATGTAAATTATACTCCCTTTACCCAAGGTTTATGTGGAATTACAGGAGAAGACGGTAGGTGGGGCATGGACAAACCTTTCTTTGAACTCAATTTCTTTCTGCAAGTTTGAAAAACTGGGGGGGGGGCAGGATGGGGGGCAGAGGCACTAACTGCCAAATCCACCAGCCACCATGGGTACTGGTTAATCTGGCCTGGAGAATTCTGGGTATTGTAGTCCAACAAGTACTTTTGGCCAGCTCTGGTTCCTGTTATCAAGTTTATGGAGATGTTTAC